>NC_045556.1:17542568-17590068 GCF_009769535.1 Thamnophis elegans | reverse complement strand
CTTTGGGGGTAATCAACCAATCAGAATAGAGCTTGAAGGGACCTTGGAAGTCTTCTAGTCCAACCCTCTGCTCAAGCAGGAGATCCGATACCATTTCAGACAAGTGCCTATCCAGTCCTTTCTTTAAAACCTGCAGTGATGGGAGCACCTACAACTTCTGAAGGCAAAGCTGTATCACTGTTGTCCTCACTGTTAAGAAGTTTCTTCTTAATTCCAGGTTGTTTAATCTGCCTCAATGTGTTGCACAGCAAATAGGTGCTTTTTCAATTAATTGAAAATTTAGCTGTTTGTCCTTCTATCTGTCATCCATCCATCCATCCATCCATCCATCCATCCATCCATCCACCCACCCACCCACCCACCCAAGATTAAGCTATGGTGTTTATGCTTAAACACCATAGCAGATACAGATTAACAGTTGGAAGTTGGAAGGGACTTGGTAGGTCATGTAGTCCAACCCCCCACCCAAGCAAGAGACTGTACACCATTTCTGACAGATGGCAGTCCAGTTGCCTCTTGAAAGCCTCCAGTGATGCAGTTCCCACAACTTCTGAAGGCAACTTCTGTTCCCTTGGTTGGTTGTCCTCACTGTCAGAAAGTTCCTCCTTATTTCTAGTTGAATCTCTGCTTGGTCAGTTTCCATCCATAATTCCTTCTCCTGCTTTCAGGTGCTTTGGAGAATAGCTTGACCCCCTCCTCTCTGTAGCAGCCCCTCAAATATTGGGACATTGCTATCATGTCTTCCCTAGTCCTTCCCTTCGCTAGACTAGCCATGCCCAGTTCCTGCAACCGTTCATCATATGTTTTAGCCTCCAGTTCCCTAATTATCCCGGTTGCTCTTCTCTGCACTCTTTCTAGAGTCTCAGCATCTTTTTCATAGGAAAAAAAGGTGTAAAATCAAGCATGGCTCACTTAAGAACCAACTTAATTAACAATGGGTATGCTGGTCATGATTTGTCATACATCAAGAACTATCTGTACTGTGACTAGTAGCCTTTCCACCAGTGGAGAATTTGGAAGAGTGGAGGAAATCAATGGGAAAATTTACAAAGTACCATCTGAAGTAGCAGTGGCTATCTTTTTTTAATCTACTAGTATGGTGGTTGACAACTCCTGGACCAGTGGTGGGATTCAGCCAGCTCGCACCTATTCGGGAGAACCGGTTGCTAACTTTCTAATCAGTTCGGAGAACCGGTTGTTGGAAGAAATCTCATTTTGTTTTTTTCCACTTTACAGGGCTAATCCTGTAAGGAAGGCAGGAAGGAAACATTCTGATGCTGTTTCTAGCCTAATCTTTATTGCCCTGCTTACAGAAACTGCCTCTCCAGTTAACCCTTATTACATTGTAACAGCTAAGGTGAAGCGCCCATCGACGTGAGTGATGTTGAGTTGGCCATGCCCACCCAGTCACATGACCACCGAGCCCCACCTACCCAGCTGGTCATTAGGGCAGAGAACCGGTTGTTAAATTATTTGAATCCCACCACTGTCCTGGACCATGGACCAGCACCGGTCTGTGGTTTATCAGAAACTGGGCCACATAAATAAGCAAAGCCCCATCCACGGGATGCAAGCAGCAAACGAAACCACACCCCCTCCGGTCCACGGAAAAATATCGCTCCACGGAACTGACCCCTGGTGCCCAAAAGGTTGGCGGCCACTGTTCTAGTGTACACTTAATTTCAAATACTATTAGAAAAGAAATGTTAATTAAAACAGGCTAGGTTGAAATGGATTGACTAATATGTTGCTGTCTGTCACAAGAATGCAGCTCCACTTTCATTATTACCTTAGTCTACTGCATCAAAGGGAGTCAGAAGTCAATGCTTTTTTTCTTTTCCCTCTCTTCTTTTCCATACTTTCCCCTTCCCCTTTCCTGTTTTTCCTTCTTTTTTTGTCTGTATTTTTTGTATGTCACCTCATAAATTAATAAAACTGTTATAAGCATTTAAAAAAAAGGAATGCAATCCTGGTGTTAAACTGCTTTGGTTTTGCATTGTGAGCACAACAGTTTGCAAGCCACCGTTTATAGAATAGAACAGAATGCAGAATAGAATAGAATGGAATGGAATAGAATTCTTTATTGGCCAAGTGTGATTGGACACACAAGGAATTTGTCTTTGGTGCATAAGGTCTCAGTGTACATAAAAGAAAAGATACATTCATCACGAATCATAAAGTACAACACTTAATGATAGCATAGGGTATAAATAAGCCATCAAATCATACTGGGAAACAATCAATATAAATCCTAAGGATACAAGCAGCAAAGTTACAGTCATGCAGTCATAAGTGGGAGGAGATGGGTGATAAGAACGATGAGAAGATTAATAGTAGTGCAGACTTAGTAAATAGTTTGATAGTATTGAGGGAATTATTTGTTTAGTAGAGTGATGTTGTTCGGGGGAAAACTGTCCTAGTCTTGTTGTTCTGATGTGCAGTGCTCTATAGCGTTGTTTTGAGGGCATGGCAGGAGTGTCAACAATGTTGCTAAACCAACAAGGATGGAAAGTTGGATGGATGGTTTCTCTGGAGAGAAAGAAGGGAAGAGTGGTTGAGCTGCTTGTGAGAACTTAGGGAAGTTACGATGCAAAACAACAGCCGTGTTTTGTATTTTGTGCACCCCAAATCAGGTCTGCAGCCAGAACTGCAGAGCAATAGCACAGGGATATGGGTGAATCCGGGATGGAAGAAGTAATTAATCTGGGCTATTGGCCTGATGAAGCCATGACTTCATTTGCACAATGATGTAATGACGCATCTGACTCAGGATGACTTCTAGCAAATGTCTTCATAGGGATGAAAAAACAAACAAACAGTGGATTTAGCGTGATTGGTGGTTCCAGGCCATGAGTTACACCAGTGGTCCCCAACCTTTTTATCGCCGCGGACCAGTCAGCCTTTGATAATTTTACCGTGGCCCGCTGAGCGCGCGCAGGGGTGGGGGGGCGTTGTTCACGACGACACATTGATTGTTTATATATCAGATTGTTTTGATTAAACAACTTTTATTTTATTGTATTTAAACATGCCTTACAAAATAAAATACAATTACATAAATATAAAGTGCAAGGCTACGCTACTAGCGCTCTCTACGCTAGCCCTACGTAGCTGCGCAGGCGCTCTTAGGTTTTTTTCAGGAATCGGCCAGCGCTGAAGCGCTGAAAAGGAATGAGAAGGGCGGCGCTGGACACAGGGGGGCGGTGGGCCGCTGGTGACGTCAGAGTGCCACCAGCGGTCCAGTAACACCCCTTGTGCCAGTTAGCCCTAATTTGCATACAGAAAGAAACTATGGCCCCCGGCCGCTGCAGCGATCATGGCCCCCAGCCGCTGCAGCGATCATGGCCCCCGGCCGCTGCAGCGATCATGGCCCCCGGCCGCTGCGCGGCCCGGTGCCAGGTACTCCACGGCCCGGCACCGGTCCGCGGACCGGGGGTTGGGGATCACTGAGTTACACCACCAGATGCTTTCATGCACTTAAGGGGAATGCTGAGATACCAAGTTGTGCTGTTGACCTCATCTAGTCTTGCTTCCTTTACATTGTTTCATGCTTCATGTTTGAGAGCAGAGAATTGATCTGGGGCTTGGAGCAAAACTGCACAGTTCCCTTGTTCTGACCAAGACTTCCCAAGAGCAGGAAGGAAACTTCTTATCCATACAAAAACCCCTTTTATTAATTGACTGTGAATTCTGCTCATTCACATCCAGCAAGGTCTTTCAAAGGAGGATTTATAGTCACAGACCTTCTCTGGCTTGGAGAGCTGACAGGCCAATATTTGCAAAACTTGGCAAGGAATCTTGGAGAGTCACAAACCAATTAAGGGACCTAATTGTCTCCTGCAAACTCCACTCCCCTTTTGCCCTTCTTTTATGTCCTCTGGGAGGGGCCATTCATTGTCTGGCCTTACTCCCAAGTCGACCCCTGTTCTTTAGCTGTTCCCTTCGTCTGGCAACTCTGCCCATTTGCAAACTGGGAACAGGCTCCAGCTGTTTGTCTGCCTCACTGATGTCTGACTCTGAAGGCAGCTGATAACTGGCATATGGCTCTGTCTCTCTTTCTGCCTCTGACACAGAGTCCTCATCAGAGCCTTCCCCAGACTCCAGGACTGGCCCATGCTCCTCCCCAACCTCCTCACATCTGAAGCGGGCCACAACACCCCTCTTATCTTGGAAGCAACAAACAAGCCCTCTAGGATACCCCTGAGCATGGGCAAAGTGGCTCTCTCTTAACAGATAGGGGACCTCCAAAGAACTCTTTTGTGAACACACAGTTCATGAAGGTGGAAATGGGATGCTCCAGACTTAAGGGTGAAGATGGCTTGAAAATAAAAGTAGTTTGCTCCAGAAATCAGCCAATGTCCCTCTTTGTTGGAATGGCCCCTTGTGGTTTCTCCTGCACTGATCATTAATGGGGTGGGCAGAAGTGGGCTGGAATTTGTTGTTTGCAAAAGGTGTTTGTACAAGGCTGTTTCTAATCTGAAATGGAGGAAGGAGAAATCGAGAAGTAAAGGTGTGTGTATCAATGGCAACAAGTCCCTTCCTTGCCAAAGCTGTTAACAACCAATTTATTTCAAACAACATGTGATTTACTTTAAGCCTGTGCTGATATTCTGAGTGCATACATGCAAACAAACATAAAAGGCTGCAATCTTATCTATAGGCACCTTAATATACACTTGGCAAACATCTGTGCCAAAAACTATCTGGGAACATCCTCTTTGTAGGGAAGGGAAGGCAATGCAAACAAACTCATGGGTTATAGCCCGGGAGCTGAGACAGGCCTGGGCAAGTGGGATTTCTTTCTTTCTCTCTCTCTTTCTTCCTCTCTCTTTCTTTCTTCCTCTCTGTTCCTCTCTCTCGCTTCCTCTTTCTATTCTTCTTTCTCTTTCTTTCTTTCCTTTTCTTTCTTTCTCCATTACCAGCAAAACAAGACAACAAATGAAACATTTCATTTCTCTCTCTTTTTTCTTTTTTTCATTCTTTCTCTCTCTTTCTTTTTTCTCTCTCTCTCTCTTTCTTTCTTTCTTTCTTTCTTTTTCTTTCTTTTTTTCTCCATTACCAGCAAAACAAGCCAACAAATGAAACATTTCATTTCTTTCTCTCTGTGTTCTCTCTTTCTCTCTCTCTCATTTTTCTCTTTCTCTTTTCCTTCTTCTCTCTCTCTCTCTCTCTCTCTCTGTCTTTGTCTTTGTCTCTGTCTCTGTCTGTCTCTGCCTCTCTGCCTCTCTGCCTCTCTGCCTCTCTGCCTCTGCCTCTCCCTCTCCCCCTCCCTCCCTCCCTCCCTCCCTCCCTCTCTCTCTCTCTCTCTCTCCTTATCTTTTCAGTGCCATTGTAACTTCGGTCAATACACGAATGGTTTTAAGTAGAGGGTTACCTGTACTGCAAAACTTTTTCCTTTAAATTGCAAGCCAGTATTGTTGCTACTTTGCTTTCCTGACCCACAATTGTCAATTCTTCCTATTGTTTGCTTGCTTGCTTGTTCAAAAATAAATAAATCAATCTGATTGGTGTCAAGGCAAATATTCCTGGGAAGAGCAGTGTTCAGGATCATGACATGACATCTGACATGTGGATCTGAACGGCCACAATTCCAGAGACAGCCTAGCTATCAGGGAGAATTCATAGATCATAGAATCATAGGGCCGGAAGGGACCTCAGAGGTCTTCTAGTCCAGCGGTCACCAACTGGTGGTCTGTGGACCACTGATGGTCAGCGAGAAAAATTTGATGGTCTGCAGAAAAATTACTTGCATTGTTTATATTGCACTAAATCAGGGGTCCTCAAACTATGGCCCCTGGGCCGGATACATGCAATGAACACTTGTGTTGCTGCACACTCTCCCCCTTTGGGGGCTTTTTGTGTAGGTCAGAGGGAGGCAAAAATTCCAACTCGGGGTCTGCTTCAGCCTCCTGGAGTGGGGCTTTGGGCGAAGGCTGGAGGGAAGCACCGCTGGTGGTGAAGAGCCGGAGGGCCTTGTTCCAGTGGGACTGCATCATGGCCTGGAACTGGCTGACCATCTCAGCCCGCTGAGCCTCCAGGCGCCAGTACCTGGCCTTGCACTCCCACAGGTCTTCCCTCTGCTTGGAAAAACCATGCTCGTAATCCTCAGTGAGGTGCTTCTGCTGAGGTTCCTTCTCGGTCAGATCCAATTTGAACTGAGCTGTTTTGCCAACTCTTTCTCATGATGGCTGCTTAGCTCCAACAACTGTTTTCTGTTGGGGCCCTAAGGAGCCTGTGTGGGCAGGCGAGGAGTGGTGGGTAGAGGCTGGCGAGGCACCCCTTGACTTGAGTGACATCGAATTGGCCATGCCCACCCAGTCACATGACCACCTAGCCACGCTCACCTATATTAGGCAGATCATATTAGTGATCTGCAGAATTTAAAATTAGGAATTTAGTGGTCCCTGAGTAGTCCAAAAGGTTGGTGACCCCTATTCTAGCCAATCCACTTCAAATTCTGGGAATTGCAGACTCTGGAAGGGTCTGAATGAAGATTGGGCTGTTATGGCCTGACGGTAATTCTTTGGACTGGCACAATGGCTTCCTTTATGGCTATAATGCTTTAGTCTTCTCCAACTTTCCAACAGACTCATGTTGAAGTGTTTAGATGCTTCGGGGAAACATTTACTTTGGGAAAACGAACGGCATTCCTGAGGATATCCAAGGTGAATGAATGAATGTCTGGTCTTTTGTGATAAACGAGAGAACAAGGAGACACGGAATGACGTCCCACTTCAACACCCATTTTACAGCACATAAACAATTCTGTTTATTGCCACTGTTTATTGCTCCGTCTCTCTCAGACGTGCCATGCCACAGGCAACACTTCAGTTGTGTTTATATTTCACCCAATTTTCTTCCAGGGATGAATGTGCTCCCTCCACCCCCACCCCAGAGCCCTGAGCACATTCTTAGGGTGGAAATAAAACTCTGAGGCTTCTTTTGTCATCCAAGCCTCCAGTGCCTCAGTTCAGAAGTTTAAAATCTAAAAACTGCTGCAAAGAACCCAAAAGAGATTTGGGTCAAGCAAGTCAAGAGTTCCTAACCTCCAAGAAAATAAAAAATCTGAAAAGCCGGCCTTTGGCTATTCCTTGGACAATTTATTTCTGGATTTCTTTTGAAAGGAGAAGAGAATTTTGGTGAATTTCTCCTTGAAGACCGAGTTCTTTTCTTGCACGAGTGTGGCCCACCACACTGAACCACAAAATAGCGAGAGGCACATTTTAGCCTAGCGTTGCGCAACCCTATTCAGTGCAGTTAGTGAATTGTTTTGGGGTGTGACGGCTACATAATACCTCCATTTTCTCTTGTTTGTGAGTTTCCCAACAAATTGTAAACACAGTTCTGGACTGGACAGGGGGTTTTGGATCCAACCTGGCTGAGTTCTTCTTGAAGCCATGATACGAAGGCTGATGATACGGAACTATTTTACTGCATTCTTCTTTGATTTGAAACTTCATTTCAAAGAAATGTGCCATAGAAGGAGGGAGAGAGGGAGAGGAGAGAGGGAGGGAAGACGAGGGAGAGAAAGGGAGAGAGGGAGGGAAGGAGAGAGAGGGATAAGGAAGGGGAGAGAAGGAGAGAGGGAGAGAGGGAGGGAAGGAGAGAGAGGGATAGGTAGAGGGATGGAAGGAGAGAGAGGGAGAGAAGGAGGGAGGAAGGGAAGGAGAGGGAGAGAAAGGGAGGGAGAGAAGGAGAAAGAGAGAGGGAGAGGAGAGTGGGAGGGAAGGAGGGAGAGAAAGCGAGATCTTACCATATAAAAGTCTAGGACTTGTAAACTTCAAGAAGTTGTGAGCAATTCTGAAAAGTTAAAAGCATCCCCTTGGCGCTTTCACAAAATGGCTGGGCAAACCAGAAAGCACTCATTTACCCCGGAGTCTTTTACTACCTCTTGTTATTTTTGTTCTTTTTTAAAAAAAGCTTCAAGAAAGAAAGGGGCTGGTAGCCTGATGCCATTTTTTTTATGACCAGGAGGTTTAATATGGGTCCTAGCGGTGTTCTTGCAAATGAAAATTTTGGCTGGGATCTACATTAGCATAATTTTGGCACCAGGTAAGGATCTTTCTGTTTTCCCTGGGTTTTTATGAGGCTTTTAAATTGGTCTTTAGTTTAGATTGTTTTAGATTTTGAAGGAGCACCTAGTTTGTGTGGTCTTTGGCACTGGATTTGATTTTATTACACACGTCTCTATTCAAATTGTATCTTTTAGGGTGGTTTATTATTTAAATAGCTAACCGCATACTAGGCAGTGTGATGAGGTTGGAAACCAGAGTGGCTCTGAACCTTTGCCTTGACATCAACCAGGTTTAATTTTTGAATAATAACATTTTGCTAGAAGCCGACAATCTGCTTCACAGCCTTCCACCTTCCTTTTCTGACGGAGGTTTCCCGAGAGCCTGAAGCAAACTTCTTGTCCCAACAAAAACCCCTTTTATTAATTTCCTGTGAATTTGGCTCATTCACACCCAGCAAAGTCTTTCAAGGGAGGATTTACAGTCACAGACCTTATCTGGCTTGGAGAGCTGCCAGGCCGATATCTGCAAAACTTGGCAAGGAGTCTCGGAGCGTCACGAACCAATTAAGCGTACTAATTGTCTCCTGCAAACTCCACTCCAGTGGTAGGTTCCGGATCCCATCACAAATGATACGCTGCAATGGGGCTGGGCGTCCACCACATGCACGTGCGCTGTGCACGCATGCACATCACCACTCTGTGATGTTCCAGCTGCTTGGCGGAGCTTCGCTCAGGCGCTCTATGCTGCTTGTGAGTGCCCCTGTGCAGAAGGGCCCGGTTGGGTCAAACACAGGTAAGGAGGCCAGGTGGGCCCTCTAAAGCACCATGTCGGAACAGTACCTGGTGCCCCCAGCAGGCCCTGGTACGCCCGTACCGGGGCGTACCGGCCATAACCCACTACTGCTCCGCTTCCCTTTTTCTCTTCATTTATTTCCTCTGGGAGGTGCCATTCATCATCCATCTGTGGCCTTACTCCCAAGTCAACCCCTATTCTTTATCTGTCCCCTTCATCTGGCAACTGTGTGCATGCACATATTGGGAACAGGCTCCAGCTGTTCGTCTGCCTCACTGATGCCTGACTCTGAAGGCAGCTGATAACTGGCATCCGGCTCTGGCCCCATCTCTGCCTCCCACGCAGAGCCTGCATCAGAGCCTTCCCCAGACTCCAGGACTGGCCCATGTTCCTCCTCAACCTCCTCACTGTCCGAATCTGCTGCCAGCTCCACAGGCCACTGGCAGTCCACAACAGTCCCTTTCAAATCTGTTATTCTGTTGCTCTTGCCCAAGCTTTTCAATATTTGAGGGAGCCACCAAGGTCTGAGACCCTTAGACAAGATAGCCTTCTTTTGACTTCTGACTATTTCCCTCCAGCATGTCCACTCCATTATGACCTAAATTAAGAGCCACGGTGGTGGGAGTGAGGGAGCGGGAAGGTTGTGTGCTATGCAAACTCAACTACCAGTGGTTCCTTGTTCAAAGGTTTCCAAGGGGCTTCCAGTTGCTACCCAGAGACACAAAGGGGTGGGTGTGTTGCACCCATCACCAAAAATCCATTATTAACTGTGCTCTTAGAGTCAACTTTCCTGCTGAAAGGAGCTGAATGTGGACTCATTAGGAAGGGGCAAGAGAAATCCCCAATTCCACATCTAATTGCTAACTTCACAGCTTGCTGAAGTACTCATCTCAAATGATCTAAGCCCCAGAGCTCACTGTAACAGCATTGCCAAAAAGGCATTAAGAGTTATTAACCTAATTTTGTGAAGCTTCTTCCCCCGTAACCTTGTATTAGTAATTGGGGCATACAAAACCTTTGCCAGACCAATTCTCGAATACAGCTCATATGCCTGGAATCCACACTGTATATCGGACATTAATATGATTGAAGTTCAGGTTCAGAGGTATTTCACGAGAAGAGTCTTCCATTCCACTGCTCACAACAGAATTCCCTATGCCACCAGGCTTGAAATTTTGGGCTTGGATAATCTGGAACTGCGCCGCTTGTGGTTTGATCTAAGCATAGTACACAAAGTTGTCTGCTACAATGTCTTACCTGTCAATGACTTCTTCAGCTTCAACCTCAATAATACAAAGTCCACAATAGACACAAACTCAAAGTCAACCATTCCAAATTTGTATATATAGTCAATCCATTTTTTCCAGTCTCATTTATATCTGAATGGTCTTTAAGATATGCCGATATTTAGCCATCTCGGCTAGGTTTGTAACTTTCAATGTCCATTCTTGAGTTGTAGGCAAGTCTTCCTTCTTCCAGTATTGCGCCACCAACAGTCTTGCTGCCGTTATTAAGTGCAGAACCAAATTAGTCTCTACCGCTGTAAATTCAGTACATATACCTAGTAAAAATAACTGAGGAGTAAACTTTATCCTTCTTTTAAAAATATTTTGCATAATCCACCACATTTTTATCCAAAATGCCTTAACCTTTTGACAAGTCCACCATATATGAAAATATGTAGCATTGAGAGAACCACATCTCCAACATTTAGGCTGTACATTCGGGTACATAGAAGCCAGCTTTTTAGGATCTAAATGCCATGCTAAGAACCATTCCAAATTTGATTGCAGAAAACACAACTTCAGCAACGGAGTGGTCAATGCCTGGAATGCTCTACCCGACTCCCTGTTACATCCCCAACCCCCCACAGCTTCAACCTCAAACTGTCTACTGTGGACCTCACCCCATTCCTCAGAGGTCCCTAAAGGGGGCCTGCATAAGCACGCCAACGTGCCTACTGTCCCTGTCCTACTGTCCCCATTTATTTGTATTCATTTCCTTCCTTCATCTCCATGTTCATACTTGTACCTGCTATCTTGTACATGTTTGACAAACTAAATAAGTAAATAAAAATAAAATACATTGATGTGAATAAATTGGTTGAATCAGGATCCCAGCCTTGTTCTACCTGAGCCATGGTGGGTCTCATGGCCATATCTGGGCTGCTGTAATCATTCCATCTGCAACCGGCCCAGAATTGCAGTGAGCAGCTTTAGAAACCAAAGCCAAATTAAATGAATGTGATATGGTAGGGAAGAGAAAACTTTTTCATTAAGCTGAAGTTGGGAATTTTGTAGCCTAAATATAATGTGCCTGAAAATGCCTTGGTAAGGCCACATTGGAATACTGCATTCAGTTTTGGTTGACAAGATGTAAAAAGGATGTGGAGACTCTAGAAAGAGTGCAGAGAAGAGCAACAAAGATGATTAGGGGACTGGAGGCTAAAACATATGAAGAACGGTTGCTGGAACTGGGTATGTCTAGTCTTATAAAAAGAAGGACCAGGGGTGACATGATAGCAGTGTTCCAATATCTCATGGACTGCCCCAAAGAAGAGGGAGTTAAGCTATTTTCCAAAGCACCTGAGGGCAGGACAAGAAGCAATGGGTGAAAACTAATCAAGGAGAGAAGCAACCTAGAACTAAGGAGAAATTTCCTGACAGTTGGAACAATTAACCAGTGGAACAACTTGTCTCCAGAAGTTGTAAATGATCCAACACTGGAAGTCTTTAAGAAGATGTTGGATAGCCATCAGTCTGAAATGGTGTAGTGTTTCCTGTCTAAGCAGGGGGTTGGACTAGAAGACCTCCAAGGTCCCTTCCAACTCTGTTATTCTATTCTATTCTATTCTATTCTATTCTATTCTGGGGGACTTATGGGTGGAATTTTGATCATGTGACCATGCTGCAATAGTCAGAAGTATGAAAAATGGTCATAAGTCACTTTTCTCAGTGCCATTGTAACTTTCAACAGTCACTAAGCAAACTTGAATGCTACAACACAAAGAATTAACTATTAACTACAAGAATTAACAAAGCATTAATTATTCACCTCCATTTTAGCCTAGTCTAATAATGCAGTACAAATGCAGTACCAATTTCTTTCCTAGAAATTTTGAAATAAAAGGGGTAGAAGTCCCTTTCCTTTTGGGAGAAATGGAAAGTTATCTTCATTATTGTAGTGGCTTTTAGCTCAATCTACATTCACCTTCCTACTTTGTGAATGCAAAATACGTCACGTTGTCTTGGCTTCTTTACTTCCAAAATTATATTTCTCAAACGTAAAGATGTAATTTAATCAAACAGCGGGTTGAAGGTACTTTCAAATGCTTTTATTTCATCATATTGGAGCTAAAACCTGCAGAATACTAAGAAATTTGCATCTCTACATTTTGTCAGCTGGCAAGTTGCCAAAAAAATAATAAAAAAATTGAAGGCAAAAGAAACAAAAAGCAACACGATCATAAAGTAGAAAATGAGAACGTGGCCATAAAACAGAATGATATATTCTGACTTTAGATGGCTGCACACGTTCCTGTTTTTTTTTTTTTAAGAAAAGAAGGGAGGAAAACAGGAAAAAGACACGATTCATAGCAAATCAATTTTGCTTTAGACATTGTCTGTTCAGTCTAATTTAGGAATGATTGGTAATATTAGGACTTTCTGCTTCTTCTGAGATTTAATTTTTAGCCTCCTGATCAAGACTTCTTGGAACTTTGGTCCATTTCTCTCTGTTTCACAGATCTGTATTTTTTTTTTATTGAACTGGAGAACCCTTTATGCAAAGCTAAAACAATTCTTATTTTGTTATTAGAAAACATTTTGGGGGAAAACAAATATAGCAAGCTGTGAGCGCCTTGATTTGCATTCATAATTATAAAACAATACTTAATCGGAGTTTGTGAAAGAAACATTCTTTGCAAAAATATGTTGATTGTTTTCCTTATGGTTTTGAAGAAACCCAAAACATTTCTTTCCTTCTTGGATATTTACCCTGCCTTTTCTCTAGGACTTCAAGACATCATTCACAGCATCCCTGCATTTTTTCTCAGAACAATAACCCTGTGAGGTAGGCTGGGCTAAGAATGCAAGAAGCACTACAGTTGGACTTTCTTAGTCTCTGAATCTGTATACCATGGTTTGTGGGGTGGGGTTTGCCTGCGGAGAGTGTAACATGACTACTTACAAATCATCCCTTTAGAGCTATCTGCCATTCCTGGCAAAATGAAAGGAGATTAGTTCTCTTTCCTCTTTTCTGAAATTTTAGATGAGAAGATCCTTTGGACTGAGGCATGTTTCATTTGTTGGCTTGTTTTGCTGGTGATGGTGGAAGGAAGGAAGGAAGGAAGGAAGGAAGGAAGGAAGGAAGGAAGGAAGGAATGAATCAGAATAATAGGGGAATCAGGGAGACATAGGAAGGAAGGAAGGAAGGAAGGAAGACAGAAGAAGGAAGGAAGGAATCAGAATCATAGGGAGAGAAGGAGGGAGGGAGACAGAAGAAGGAAGGACGGAAGGAGGCCAGGAGAAGGAAGTAATCAGTCATAGGAGAGGGAAGGAGAGAGGGAGACAGAAGTTGGAAGGAAGGAAGAAAGAAAGAAAGAAAGAAAGGGAGGGAGGGAGGGAAGGAAGGAGGGAGGAAGGGAGGAAAAAGGAATGAAGGAAGGAATGGAGGGAGTGAGGGGGAAGGAAACAGAATCATAGGGAAAGGAGGGAGGGAGACAGAAGAAGGAAGGAAGGAAGGAAGGAAGGAAGGAAGGAAGGAGGGAGGGAGGGAGGGAGGGAGGGAGGGAGAAGGAAGTCCTTAACCAAGACGTAGTTTGAACCACAGTACTGAAACTGATTTGAACCAAAACAAATATGAATTCCGTGGTAATTAAATTAAGATTCTATATAGATGTTTCTGCTTTTATACATTATGTAAATCAAATAGATTCAAATGACTTTCCCCTCGTCTTGCATCATTTATTCCGCAATTTGTAACACACTGCATAATTCATGCAGCTTCCCCATCCTCGGCTTAATCCAGATGAATATTCAGAGAGGTGATCTTGAGCGCTACATACTGTACAGAGAGATAACTATGTTATTCCCCTGAACATCGCTTGTAGAGAGTCCCTGGTTTTATTCTGAGCATAATTAAATTTCAGTGGGGCTTCCACCATCCCTTACCCTGCCTCCCCTTGCCTCTAGGTCAGTTTATCAATGGGCCTTCAATTCAGAATCACTGCTCGTGCTCATAAGAGACTCGAGCCAATGAAAATGCCGGCAGTGATTTGGATTCCCAATCCATGTCAAAAACGTTAATAAGAAGAAGACGACACTTAACAGCCATCCAGATGAAATGGCAGGTCACCCCGAAGCTAAACATCTCAGCCTGAGCAAAGCTGGTGAGGCATAAATCTCAAGCTGGAAAGGGAAAGATAAAAAGGACCAGAAAACCCAGGAAGAAAAGGGGGAAAATATATATATTTGGAGAAGAGCTTTTGTCAACAGTTCTCAACCCAGAAGCCTGGAAATACAGACTGGCATTCTAGACCTCAGCTGGAAGAGCAACAGGTAAGATGGGTGCCACCAAGGACAAGGCCTTGCTCTTTGACATCAAACAGTTGCAGATACTACCTGGAATATGAAATGAGGTTAAAGGGATGGCGACCAGGTATTCAACTACAATCACACCTCTGTCTCCTGGGGGGATGCAGTTTGGGTGAAAATGAGATAGTCTAGTCTAGTGATGAGAAGGACCAAGGGCGACATGATAGCAGTCTTCCAATATTTGAGGGGCTGCCACAGAGAGGAGGGGGTCAAGCTATTTTCCAAGGCACTCAAAGACCAGTCAAGGAACAATGGATGGAAACTGAACAAGGAGAGATTCAACCTAGAAATAAGAAGGGACTTTCTGACAGTGGGAACAATCAACCCATGGAACAGAAGTTGCCTTCAGAAGTTGTGGGAGCTTCATCGCTGCAGACTTTCAAGAAGAGACTGGACTGCCATTTGTCAGAAATGGTGTAGGGTCTCCTGCTTGAGTGGAGGGGGGTTGGACTAGATGACCTACAAGGTCCCTTCCAACTCTGTTAATCTGTAATAACGAGGGACCTAACCAGGGTGCCCCCACAACTCTAGATTCTTATGTGTAGGCTTTAGCAATCAATCTTTTAAACTTCAACTTAATAGATGGACCTGATCCTTTGCACCTGGCAAGATATGGGGATCATAGATCTTCCCTTAGAATAGAATAGAATAGAATGGAATGGAATGGAATAGAGAATAGAATTGAGAATAGACTAGAGAATAGACTAGAGAATAGACTAGTGAATAGAATAGAGAATAGAATAGAGAATAGAATAGAATAACAGAGTTGGAAGGGACCTTGAAGGTCCTCTAGTCCAACCCCCTGCTTAGGCAGGAAACCCTACACCACTTCAGACAAATGGTTGTCCAATATCTTCTTAAAAACTTCCAGTGTTGGAGCATTTACAACTTCTGGAGGCAAATTGTTCCACTGATTAATTATTCTAACTCTCAGGAAATTTCTCCTCAGTTCTAAGTTGCTTCTCTCCTTGATTAGTTTCCACCCATTGCTTCTTGTCCTGCCGTCAGGTGCCTTAGAGAATAGTTTGACTCCCTCTTCTTTGTGGCAACCCCTGAGATATTGGAACACTGCTATCATGTCTCCCCTAGTCCTTCTTACGTTGTGTAGATTCTAGAATTCCCAGAATTCTCAACCGCCTGCTCCCCATCACTGAACCTTTCAAAAGCTGAAGCCCAAACATCTGGAGGAGGCCAAGTTGGGTTGAATGTCTATGAACAAACTTCTTTGCAACCTGGAGATTCCACCAAGCTGGATTCCCTAGTTTGGATGCTGAGGATTAAAAATCAGAAAGGCCTCCTGATGCTACTGCGAGTTATCTGCAAACGGAGGACAGCTACTATCCTCTGCCTTCTGCTCCGCGCTCCTCCCAGGACCAACAAATGGATGTTAATGCAGGAAATTACTGGGATCAAGCCAGGTTGGCTCGCTTTGTTAACAGCCCCCCCCTCCTTCCCTCCCTCCCGACTTCTGCCAAATGGAGCGGCTGAAGTTGGCAAATGAAGCATGAAATGAAAATACCAGGCTGATGCCCAGGGAGAATTAGAAGGAATCACTTTGAATCAGCCCCGTTTCCTAATCTACACTCCGACCTGCTGAGAGTAAAAGCCTGAACAATGGAGCAAGGAACCATCATGAATTCCAAAGCTCTCCAGCCTAACGAAAACCAGGGATTTAATCCTACAGATTCCATCCTTTCTCTCTCACGCACTCTCTCTCTTTCTCTGTTTTCTCTTTTATTCGCTCAATTGCTTTCAGCCGGGAGCAAAACCAGTTCTTTTTTTCTGCAAAGGGTTTAGAAGCTGCATGTAGCCTCTCTCGCTTTTGAGAAGAAAAAGAATCTTCCATTTGTTAACGACCCCAGCAATTTCCCCCAAGGCTTTGAGCAAATTATGTCCTGGGGTGAAATTGCGGCAGTGGGAATGAAAAGGAGACCACAGGGCTAACGGAGTTCATTTGGGAGTCTTGCTTGCTTGTGCCGGGAATATCGGCAACCTCCTTCCCGTTAAGTAATTTGGAGAGATAATGAAACTCGCAAAGAGGGAGCAACCCCCTTTTAAATGACACTCGAAGGTGGCTTTTGAATGGTTGCTGATAAAATGAGATGGAGATATGAAGCAGGGGGCCACAGGGACCAATCCTGGAAAAAAATAGAGTCTTCGACGTGTTCATTAATGTCTTGGATGAGAGGCAGAGGGAACACCTACTGGATTGTCAAGTCACACAACGCTGAGCAGGCCTTGAGTGGTCTCTCCATGAGGCTGAACACCAAACACCCAACCACCTCAAAGGAGGCCGACAGTAATCAAATCTAACAGAGGCAGTCTTCAACTTGCAACAGCTCACAGTGATCATTCAAAGTTGCAACTGCACGGAGAAAAGCAACTTACAATGGTTTTTCACACTTACGATTGTTGTGACATCCCCATGATTGTGGGAACAAAATTGAGACGCTTAGTAACTGGTTCATATTTATGATGGTTGGAATATCCCCATGATCATGTGATCCCTTTTTGTGACCTTCTGAAAGTCCATGGGAAAGCCAGATTCATTCAAACACCCATGTTACCAACCCACCTTGAATGCCTTTCTTCTTTCCGGCTCAATTTCCCATGACCATTAGTAGCTTAGGTTTTTGTAGAGTGTTTAAGCTTTGCAATACATCTTTGCACTCATTTGAACAGCCTGAATCTCCTGGTTTCTCCAGAAGTTGACAGGAGAAGACCTTAGAGCTGTAATTGAACTGGAGTCTACACAATGACGAGGCAACGAATGAGGCCAGTGTAATCTCAGACTGCATCAGAAATATTATTTCCAGCACATGGGAAGCCGTTGTTTAACCATATTCTGTATCGTTCAGATTCTTCAATCGTCGTGTCCAGCTCTCGGCACCAGACTTTGAGAAAGTTCATGGAGGAAGTAGACAACAAAGCTCTGATAAGCAGACAAAAAAAGCTAAGTCTTAGGAGAAACCGGTCAAACTGGAAATGTTTAGCCTTGGAAATAAAAGACTGAACGGGCACACAATGTTCCTTTTCATGGGCCTTCATGGATGGTACCTAGTAGAAGATCAACAACTGTCAGAGATAACAAAAGCTACCATCTTTGGAGGATAATGTTCTCTTGAACGGCATACTTAATATGTGGAACTTGACAATCGGACCAAGTGAATGGTTGTAAGTTGAGGACTTACATTGCCTTCTCCAAGAGCTGATAGAGCATGGTGATGAATATTCATGCTTTAAGGGAGGAAATGTTGTCTGAGTTGGTGATGCCAAGCCTAACATATACCGTAGTTTCCTTATTTACTTGGTGCAACCTGGCTGGAACGGAGGGTGGGGGGACTGACAAGATATGGAGATCAGCACCTACAATATTTCATAGATAAAAACACTGCCCTTCCTTATGCCAGGAAGGTTGCAGCCTTCCTGACTCATGTTTGGAGCCTCCAGAAGATACAAATGCTGAACTGAATAGCCAGAATTTAGAGGGGGGGACCCACAGATTTCAGAGGCAGTAGATTGCCACTAAAATTATATATGTATCTGGGTCATGTAGCACTCTGGAGCATGTAAGAACATGAGCATGGAAGCAGTCTGTAATATCTAAGAACATATTTTCCAAGGATTATGTTATGTGACACAGTTCACTTGAAAAGATTTCATACAAGCTTGATTTGCCTTAATCTTTTTCTTTCCTTCTTTCCTTCCTTCCTTCCTTCCTTCCTTCCTTCCTTCCTTCCTTCCTTCCTCCCTCCCTCCCTCCCTCCCTCCCTCCCTCCCTCCCTCCCTCCTGTCTAATTCTTTCTTTTTTCTTTATGTCTAATCCTTCCTCCCGCCCTCCCTCCCTCCTTTCCTTCTGTCGAATCTTTCTTCATTCTTCTTTCATTCTTTATATCTAATCCTCCCTCCCTCCCTCCCTGTTGGAGTAGTAGTAATGTAGTAGTAATATTATTTTAATTTGGTGTTGCTTCGATGAAGTAACAAGCAGTGCAAACAAAGCAATAGCAACATAGTATAAACCACTGATCAATAGTTAATTTACCTCCACTATTTTGTGCAATCTCAAAGTATGGATTAATTTACTAACCAGGTTAAAGTAGTTTTAGTTACAGTCAATAATTGCAGGCTTTAAGTTGGGTGGGTGGTTTACTAGTTTTATGCACTTTTCCTATGGATAGTTTGATTTTGACATTTCAAAGAAGTCTATTTTGAGTCCACTGTCTAGAAAAAACTACAAATGAAAGAATGCATATATGTACTGTATGTGTTCTGACCTCCCTTCTTCGCTCGTTAACAGACGACAGTCAGACAGACTTAAAAGGAAATAACTTTATCAGTCCTGGTTCACGCTGGCTGCAAGCCCAAAATAAACATAGATAAAGTCTCTATCAACAAGGGTTACGCAGCAGAATGCAGAAACAAAACTCTTACAGCCCCAGGTTTTCAAGAAGCAAAATAACTTATCCAAGTGTCTCACAAACTCAAACAGGAACGGAACTGAATTCTCCATAAACGAACGACGAACCACGAACGAACGATGAACATTGACTTCTGCAACCAGGGCGTGGCACCATCAGTCCTTTTATCTCCAGAAGACGACACTAACGAGCCCCAGCTGCAGTGTTATTCCTGCATCCCGACTCAACTCACAGCAAACTTCTGCTGAGTCACAACATGTATGTATAAAGCACATATCTGCAGGATTTGACTGACATTCCCTTCTTCCAAGCAAAATTTCTTCCATCAAGTAGCATGGACACAAGATTTTTCTTTTTGCTTGATCCTGTTTCAATGCCACTTAATTTAGTAACTGACCCAGAAATGATTCTCAAAACCCACAGATGAACTTTGACAGTTTCTTTAACAACTGTTTGAAGTTGTGTTGTGACTAGGAGTGGGTTCTAGCCAGCATTACTGCCGGTTCGCTCATGTGCGCCCTTCGCGCATGTTGGATATGCACTGCATGTGCATGTGCATGAGCAATTCAATGGAAATTGTTCTGTGCATGTGCAGAACTCCCCCCCCCCCAAAGATGGTGGTGGTGGCTAAAGAAGCAGGTGTTCTCAGCAAAAGGAAGACAACCCACCTCCATCAGCTGAGCTGGGAGCAAATTTGCTCAAAGCTTAATGGCCTTCTGCCATGCATTTAGAGGGGCCTTTTCCCCTTTAAGTACCAAGGTAAAAATTCAGCCCGGAAGTGCCCTTCATCAGATGATGGGGAGAACAGCCTTAATTAGTGGAGCTCTTCAACCAATATTTCTTGGCTAACATTCTCGCCCCTCTACAATTAAAGATGGCTGCTTGGAGCACTGTGTAGCTTCTTGTCTGGATCAGCTCTTTACCCGCAGAGCGCTCTTTTAAATCTTTTAAAGTTAACCGTAGGCATCGTTGTTAGAGTAACATTTCTCTGCACTGGAAAGGTAGGAGAGTTACTGAAGTGTGTGTGTGTGTTTCTTGAGAGGAAAATCTTCATCTTTGGTGCTGTTCATGTCCTACTAGAAACATAAAAGACATCTTGAAATAAACATGATTTATTCCAAGACAGCATAAAAAAAACCAGCCTCTTTGGAAAAGAATGACAGGCTCAGGGCCCAAGCTCATTTTGCTGGGGGGGGGGGAATTGATGGGTTTGTAGTGGATCAGAGGTGGTATTCAGCCAGTTCTGACTGGTTCTGCTGAACCACCTCTGGCTGGCCCTGCCCCCGATCTATTTGCTGCTTCCCGAGTCCCAGCTGATCGGCTGGGTCTTCTTCTGTTACCCTGCACAGGAGAAGGGAGCTGGAAAGCAGGTTAGTGGGGTGGGGAGGGTATGGGGATTTTACAGTATCCTTCTCCCTGGAGTGGGTGGGAATAGAGGTTTTGCAGTATCCTTCCCCTGGAGGGGGGAGGGAATAGGGATTTTGCAGTATCCTTCCCCCAGGAGTGGGGAGGGAATAGGGATTTTGCAGTATCCTTCCCCTGGAGAGGGGAGGGAATAGGGATTTTGCAGTATCCTTCCCCAAGGAGTGGGGAGGGAATAGGGATTTTGCAATATCCTTCCCCTGCCACGGCCACTAAGCCACACCATGCCCACAGAATTGGTAGTAAAAACATTTGAATCCCACCACTGGTATTGATCTCAGATGTTCCCAACCTAAGTTAGGATCCCCAACTGTGTTGCTCAACTCTTATGAGCATTGTGGTCCAACACTTCTGGAAAACACCAGGTTTGAAAAGTCTGGTTTATATACCGAGGCATCTGGAATAACAAGTGCTTGTGTAACCATAATTGGAGTGGGATGAGAATCATTAATTTCCATAAGAGAGAACTGATCCCTATGAGAATTCAGTGCAAATCAGCCCAGAAAACAAGATAAAAGGAAAACAAGAAATATTACCAATGTGGGAACTGCAAATTTCAGTAATATTGCAAGTTATCTAATGGTTGTAATTATTATTATTATTATTAATGGTTGGTAGCTCAACAGCTCGAGTCCAACCAAGGACCTAGGAACTGTTAAGGTAAGGTCGAAGGATATAAGCTGTTCCAAGTAGGGTGGTTTTTTGTAGAATCAGAATGTTCAAGTCTGATAAATTTAGAATTTCCAAATAGCGAGGTAGCCCTTTGGGTATTGCTCCAAGGGCTCCAAATACAATCGGGACAACACATGATTTCTTTTTCCATAGCCGCTCAACTTCAATTTGCAAGTCCCAGTACTTTGTGATTTTTTTCTTGCTGTTTATCTTCAATCCGTGCATCTCCAGGTATTGCAATGTCAATGAAGCATACTTTTTTCTTTCCAACTGTTGTTATGTCAGATGTGTTGTGGGCCAAATGCCTGTCAGTCTGGATTCTGAAGTCCCACAAGATCTTGACTTTCTCATTCTCTAAAACCTTCTCAACCTGATGTTCCCAGTGGTTTTTGCTGTACTCAGATCCAAACTTTTGGCACAATTTCCAGTGAATGATCTTAGCAATGCAGTCATGGCATTGTAGGTAGTCAGTTTGTGAAATTTTGCTGCACCCACTGATCAAGTGGTCGACTGTCTCGTCTTTCTCATTACAGAGGCGATATTTGCTGTTGGTGGTAACATGTTGAATTTTTGCCTTCATGCAGTTTGTGGCTAAGGCTTGTTCTTGAGCTGCCAAAATGAAACCTTCTGTTTCTTTTTTCAGTGCTCCTGATCTTAACCAGTTCCAAGTTAGCTTTTGGTCAGCATTTCCTGACATGCATGAGTTTTGTGGACTTCAAGATCCATCTTGTTCATAATATGCCTAACATTACAAAACAACAGAGTTGGAAGGGACCTTGGTGGTCTTCTAGTCCAACCTGCTGTTCAAGCAGGAGACCCTATACCATTCTAGACAAGTAGTTGTCCAGTGTCTTCTTAAAAAACTCCAGTGGTGGAGCACCCACAACTTCTGAAGGCAACTTCTGTTCCACTGGTTGATTGTTCCCACTGTCAGGAAATTTCTCCTTAGTTCCAGGTGGCTTCTCTCTTTGGCTAGTTTCCATCCATTGCTTCTTGCCCTGCCTTCAGGTGCTTTGGAGAATAGCTTGACTCGCTCTTCTTTGTGACAGCCCCTCAAATATTGGAACGCTGCCATTGTGCCACCCTCTCCCCAGTCCTTAGTTTAACAATCATTGAAAAAGAAGAAAGTTTGGTTCCTTGATGTGGTGTGTTATGCCTCCAACCCCATCCAACCTCAATATGTCTTGGTGGGATGCATTGTGAACCATGCATTGAATTCAGTTTTAAAGTTTGATTTTAACATTTTATGTTTTAACTGTTTTAACAAAAGTTAGAATATTTTGAACACGTGATGCGACATCTGGAAAAATACAGCATCCTTCACTTAATCCTCCAGGGAAAGATTGAAGGCAAATGAGGTCCAGGCAGAAGAAGCACATCATGGCTTCAAAATCTAAAGGATCGGTTTGGACAAAACTCAACAGCTCTTTTTCATGCGTCTGTTGATAAAAATAGGATGGCAAACATGATCGCCAACGTCCAATGACTGATAGGGCACAAAAAGAAGAAGAAGCCATCCCAACATATCTGGATGTCCTTGGGTTGGATTAGACAAACCAAGGAGGAGGACGGTTCTACTCATGGAGGATGGTTCTACTACTAGTTAGGAGACCTAAGGCAAAACAACGTATCTAGAGGCAATACATCTTTGCAAACCAGATGCTGGATATTTGAAGGCCATCAATCTCATGCACTGCTTTCAAAGAATTCAAATGCATCTCCCAATTCTATCACCGTGTCTCAATTATGCTCTAAATAATCAACTGTTATTATGAGATCATAGGAGAGCACTGACCCACGCAAACTGGAAGGAGGGTGCTGGAGAAACAGCATGTAGAACTGGAGAAGAGCAACTTTGAAGAACATCATGGCTTCAAAATCTGAGGGACTAGTTTGGACAAAACTGAATAGCACTTTTTCATGCGGCTATTGATTAAAATAGGATTAAAATAGGATCACCAACATGATTGCCAACATCTGGTAACTGTAGGCCATTTAGAATTACCCTATGGTAAGATGGGTGTCCAATAAATTTTATAAACAAATAAACCATTATTGAATGAAGGGCCCGATTATTGAATGGAGCGTCCCCCCCCTCCCCTTCTATCAGAGATAAGCTTCCCTCCCCCCCTCTTTGGACTCTTTTGATCCTGGAAATGACACCAAGAGAAGCTGTTGAAATGAACACACTTACCAGACTTCTTTCTATTATGGTTAACTCCCCGGTTCTTATCATTGCAGCTGACTCTCGAACTCACTTTACCCCCCAGTCCCTCCCCCCCCTGGACTACACTGAACTTTTCAGAAGAGCCCCCCCTCAAGGTAGGCCCTCCCTCGGGAGAGGGCAGAAGACACCTTTAGACTACCATAAACTGAACATTGTGTCTATGAGCCCGCGCAATTTTTAAATTCTTAAATTCTATTTTAATATGGTATGTTGAGTGCATGGGATTGCTTGGGATGATATGACTGATCTCACTTTTTATTACTATTACTGTTGTAACTTTGTGTTTTAATCATTTCGTGAGGACTGCTTGAGTGAGAGTTTGGGTATGACTGATTCGGAGGACCTGCCGGGGTATGCGGGGGTCATCGGGGTGGTTGGGGGGACCACAACCACGGGTGAGGGTCGGAGCATTGCGGTCATGACAGGGAGAGGCAGATATGGCGGGGACTTTAGGGCAGGCCATCATCGGGGAAGGAGGGCTCGCTGTGTCATAGAGATCCCTCCTTCCGGCCCTAGGAGTCCCACTCCAAGGTCAGATGGCGCGGGTGCTCAGGACCCTGGTCTCAGGCTGCTGTCGCTAAATGCCAGGTCTGTTGTTCATAAGGCCCCCCTCATCCGGGACTTGATAACTGATGAGGGCGCAGACCTGGCATGTATTACTGAAACATGGCTGGGCACGGAGGGAGGAGTCCCCCTCGTCGAGATGTGCCCAGCCGGATTTCAGGTGCTACACCAGCCGAGAGCCCAGGGAAGGGGTGGCGGTGTGGCTATTGTAGTCCGGGAGTCTTTAGTACCTCGTAGGATCCCTGCTCCGGAGCTTGTCGGGTGTGAGTCCCTGCTAGTGAAGCTGGACCTCAAGGGTCAAGTGGGTCTGCTGCTTACGTACCTGCCTCCCAACTACGTTGCAGCAGCCCTCCCCTCGCTCCTCGAGTTAGTAGCCGAGCTAGCGGTTGAGTTCCCTAGACTTATAGTTCTGGGGGACTTCAACTTGCCTTCGCTCGGTGAACACTCTGATGGAGCGCAGGAGTTCATGGCTTCCATGACAGCCATGGGCTTGACTCAAGTAATTCGAGGCCCAACTCACTCAGCGGGTCACACGCTTGACCTCGTATTCCTCTCGGAGCAGTGGAGTTGCGATCTTGGTCTGAGGGGTAATGAGATCATACCCCTGTCGTGGTCAGACCACTACCTACTGAGGCTAGACTTCCGGAGGCCAAACCCCCACCGTAGGGAGGAGGAACCGACCAGCTGGTTCCGCCCCAAGCGACTGATGGATCCTGTTAGGTTCCAGACGGAGCTTGGGGTTATTCCTGATACCCTCGCCCACAGTTCGGCGGAGACCCTCGTCGCTGCCTGGCACTCGGCAGCTTCGGAGTCTCTAGACCGGATTGCGCCGCTACGGCCCCTCCGGGTCAGCGGCCCCCGGAGGCCTCCTTGGTTCACTGAGGAGCTCCGGGAGGTAAAGCGCCGGAGGAGACGCCTAGAGCACTCGTGGAGGTCCGATAGGTCCGAGTCGAAACGGGCACTTTTAACAGCATGCACCAAGGAGTATATTCGGACCTTAAGAACAGCAAAAAGAACATACATTGCCTCCTTGGTAGCGTCCGCCGAGTCCCGCCCAGCCGCCCTGTTTAGGATAACCCGCTCCCTCCTAAATAGGAGGGAGACGGGGGACTCCTTACAGGGTAAGGCTGAGGAGTATGTCCAGTTCTTGGCGGACAAAGTTGCCCGGTTTCGAGCGGACCTGGACTCCACCCCAGTAGATCCAGCCGAGACACAAGGAGAAAACTTGGCAAACCATCTCTGGGTTGAGTTTCAGGAAGTTGCCTCTGGGGATGTGGACAAGGCTATGCGAGCTGTGAGTGCCTCCACCTGCATACTGGACCCGTGTCCCTCCTGGCTGGTTGCCAACAGCAGTGAGGTGACACGAGGCTGGATCCAGGCGGTTGTTACCGCTTCTCTTCGGGAGGGGTACTTTCCCACCGCGCTCAAGACAGCGGTGGTAAGACCCCTCCTGAAGAAGCCGTCTCTGGATCCAGCTGTTCTTAATAACTATTGTCCAGTCTCCAACCTCCCCTTTGTAGGGAAGGTTGTTGAGAAGGTGGTGGCTCTCCAGCTTCAGCGTACCTTGGAGGAAGCTAACTATCTTGACCCCTTCCAGTCTGGCTTCAGACCCGGTTACAGCACAGAAACCGCTTTGGTCGCATTGACTGATGATCTCTGGAGAGCTAGGGATGGAGGCCATGCCTCCATCCTAGTTCTCCTGGACCTCTCAGCGGCTTTCGATACCATCGACCATGGTATCCTTCTGCGACGACTGCTGGAGATAGGGGTGGGCGGCACTGTTTTGCAGTGAAGCCGTTAAAGACTGGATGAGAGCAAACAAGCTGATACTCAACCCAGACAAGACCGAGTGGCTGTTGTGTTTCCCTCCCAAAAATTTGACCAACATACCATCACTCAGGCTGGGGGGACAAAACTTACACCCCTCAGAAAGGGCCCGCAACCTGGGAGTCCTCCTGGATTCACAGCTAACTTTTGACCACCATCTCTCAGCTGTGACCAGGGGGGCATTTGCCCAGGTTCGCCTGGTGCGCCAGTTGCGGCCCTACCTGAATCGGGAGGCCCTCACAACAGTCACTCGAGCCCTTGTGATCTCCAGGCTGGAATACTGTAATGTGCTCTACATGGGGCTGCCCTTGAAGAGCATCCGAAGACTTCAGCTAGTTCAGAATGCGGCCGCGCGAGTGATCGTGGGCGCACCACGGTTCGCCCACATAACACCGATCCTCCGTGAGCTGCACTGGCTACCTGTTGATCTCCGGGTGCACTTCAAGGTCCTACTCACCACCTATAAAGCGCTCCATGGTAGTGGATCTGGCTATTTGAGAGACCGCCTTCTGCCAATTACCTCCCTGCGTCCCATCAGATCGCATAGAGTTGGCCTCCTCCGTATTCCATCCGCCAGTCAGTGCCGACTGGCGACTACTCGGAGGAGAGCCTTCTCTGTTGCGGCTCCGACACTATGGAACAATCTCCCCATGGAGATTCGTACCCTCACCACCGTCCAGGCCTTCCGCACAGCCCTCAAGAACTGGCTAGCCCGTCAGGCCTGGGGATAATCTTATTTTTGCCCCTCCCGAATGCTGAGTGAATGTTGAGTTTTATTGTCTAATTTACTTTGTGCACATTTCTCTTTTTTTTTTTGTATTGTCCTACACTCCCCTTCCTTTTTTGATTGTAAGCCGCCCTGAGTCCCCTCAGGGAAAAGGGCGGCCTATAAATAAATAAATCTATAAAAAAAACAAGCATAGATAAACAAACAAACAAACTCAGTTGCCTACAGAGAGAATACAACAGCCTCACCACCCCTGGGGTTAGTGGGGGGGAGGTGGGAGAACATGCTTTGGCATTGCAAGAGAGCTGCAGGGCGTGTTTATGGAAGAACTGTTTGTTTCGCAACGCAAATTAATTTCCGTGTGCTTAATTAGTGGCCGGACAGCCCCTCTTTTGCACCTGGGCTGCCCCAGGACTCAACCCAACCAAAATGGGAGAACAAAGGCGATCTCCTTCTTTAGAGTTTTGCAAAATGCCAAGAGTTGCAGAGGGAGGGGAATCCGCTGTGCGGGAATTCAGCTCCAGCCGTCTTTGTCTCCTCCTGAAAAGAAAAGTGTGTGTGTGGAGGGGCGGGGGGGGGGACAGGGAGGGAAGGGGAGGAGAAAGGCTTCACAATAAGGCTCTCCAGAAGAAAGGATGAAGGGCCAAGAAAAGAAGCAAAGAATGTGGGATGTGTGAAATCACAGAGGGGGAAAACAACAACAGGTATTGTGAGGCCGCCCGGGATGGTTCTCTGTTTACAACACCCAAACCTTTCATAAGCTAAAGAGGGTTTGGGGCACTGCACCATTCAGAAGAAGAGGGGAATTTTGGTTTGGAAGCTCTTTAAAATGCTCCTTTCTTTGTTTTTCATTTGAACAAAAAGGGCCCTTCTGAGGCCTTGGAGGATTTGCTATCTATAGTAGTGGCCAAAATTGTGGAAGCCTTTTGGGAAAAGTGTATTTTTCAGGTTTGTTGGCTAATAACACCACTTTTTTGGGGAGAGTTTCAAGATAAGCATGTTCCACTGCTGGAATAATCTGGGAATAGCCCAGACTTTAACCCAATTGAAAATCTATAGAATCGACTAAAGAAACTTGTTAGTCAGAAGCAACGCAGCAATAAAATCCAGTTAAGAGAAGCAATCATTCAATCTTGGTTTCACATTATAACAGCTACAGAACTAAAAGACTTGGTTCACTCCATAGGAAGACTGTAAGGCTGTAATTCATGCTAAAGGTTACCCAACTAAGTATTAATTGACATGGTGCTATAATTTTTTGTATATCTCGTTTCCCTGCTATTCTAACAGCAAATCTATCATAAAAGTTATTGAATTACATTCTTGATTAAATTATCTTTCCATTGATAAATAATATTATGGTACCACTCAGAGGTGGATTGCTCCCGCTTCGGCCCAGTTCAGCCGAACCCGTAGTGGCATTTAGGCCTGGGTCAAAGAACCGGCAGTGACCCAGGCTGGCCATGCCCACAAATCAATTACCTGGTCACCACTCCCGTTGGGAACAGCTTGCTGTGTAGTCGAGCATGTACATTCACAGTTCACTCTAATTTATTCTGCACATGTGTGAAGAACAATGTATATTGAACTACGCATTTGTGCGCAGCATGTGTGTGCAACGTGCGTGTGAAGCAAACGGGTAGTAAAACCAGCGGCAACCCACATCTGCTACTACTCCCCCCAAAAAGTGGTGTTATTCACCAGTTTTGGAAAATACACTTTTCCCAAAAGGTTTCCACAATCTTGGCCACTACTGTACTTGCGAGAAACCAGAAGCTTAGTGGTGACCAATGGATCTAACAGAGGTCGAGGGGCAGCTGTAGAGCAGTGGTGGGTTTCAAAAAGGTTTTCCACAATTTTGGCCACTACTGTACCCACCACAACTCCTCCACAGGAGTTCCTTGCTACTCCAGCAATATATTTAACAGATTTAACAGATTGACAGAGTTGGAAGGGACCTTGTAGGTCATGTAGTCCAACCCCAATACTCACCCACCCTGCTCAAGCAGGATACCCTAGTTCAGTTGCCTCTTGGGGGAAAAAAAGCACTTTTGCGACTGCTGAAAAACACAGCATATACAGGTAGTGACAAACAGTTTGTTTACTGATCATTCAAAGTTAGAACATCACTGGAAAAGGGGACTTATGACCACTTTTCACACTTACAACCATTGCAGCATACCCTGGTCCTGTCATCAAAGTTCAGGTGCTTGGCAACTGACTCCTATTTGTGACGGTTGCAGTGTCTGTCCCAGGGTTATGCGATTGCCTTTTGCAATATTCTGACAAGCAAAGTCCTTGGGGAAAACCTGATTCAGTTAACAACTGTGTGACTAACTTAACAACTGTAGTGATTCACTAAACAATGGTGGCAAGAAAAGTCATAAAAAGGGGCAAAACTCACATAACAAGTGTCGTACTTAAGCAGCAGAGATTTTGGGTCCCAATTGTGGTCGTAAGCAGAGACGGGAAGGTCTGGGAATTGAAGTCTTATCATTATTCTTTTATGATTTGCTAGAATGTTGGTTGAGAAATGCAATTAAGAAACATCTTCCTGATTGAAGATGCCTTTGATTATCAAGCATTTCATCTTTCTGGACTCTGAAGATTAGAATCATTAAGGATTCAACGCAATTTGAGAGTTCTAGCTTTGTAAAAGCTCTAACATTCTAAGGTTAGAACAAGTACAAGAATAATATTAAAGATTGATCTTCTCTTGCTAGGGATTCTTTTCTCTCTCTCTCTCTCTCTCTCTCTCTCTCTCTCTCTCTCTCTCTCTCTCTCTCTCTCTCCCTCCCTCCCTCTCCCTCTCCCTCTCCCTCTCCCTCTCCCTCTCCCTCTCCCTCTCCCTTCCTCCCTCTCCCTCCTTAAACTATCGCCCATTTCAAGCACTCACAATAGTTTCTATGCATGGGCGAGCTTGACTTCAATCAATGTAATGGTTTGATCAATTTATCTACTAAAAGATAATCACTGTTAAGGGCCAATTAAACCTGTTAATAGGTTGACCTGTGAAACCGCCCCATGTTGGGTCAAACTATTGACCTGTTCCAGCTGAAGAAGTTCAGGATTGTGAATTTTTGTGCAAAATTGTTAGTGTTCTGATCGAGGCTTCCCGAGAGCATGAAACAAACTCCTTGCCCGGACAAAAACCCCTTTTATTAATTTACAGTGAATTCTGCTCATTCACATCCAGCAAAGTCTTTCAAGGGAGGATTTACAGTCACAGACCTTATCTGGCTTGGAGAGCTGCCAGGTCGATAGCTGCAACACTTGGCAAAGAGTCTCAGAGAGTCACGAACCAATTAGTGAACTAATTGTCTCCTGCAAACTCCCCTCTCCTTTTACTCCTCTTTTATTTCATCTGGGAGGGGCCATTCATCATCTGGCCTTGCTCCCAAGTTGACCCCTGCTCTTTAGTTGTTCCCTTCGTCTGGCAACTTTGCACATGAGCACACTGGGAACAGGCTCCAGCTGTTTGTCTGCCCCACTGATGCCTGACTCCGAAGGCAGCTGATAACTGTCAGATGGCCCTGCCCCCCTTTCTGCCTCTGACACAGAGCCCTCATCAGAGCCTTCCTCAGACTCCAGGACTGGCCCAAGTTCCTCCCCAACCTCCTCACTGTCTGAATGTGCTGCCAGCTCCACTGGTGGCCCACAACAGTTAGATCTATCAATTCAAAGCACAGATTAAGAAATAAATCCACTAAGGCTGACTTCTCTGAGCAGTAAAATTACAGACAGCTGTTAAGCACATAAGCCATGCCCAGCTGGATCAAACTGCTAACCCAACTGATCCACAAGACTTTTCCTGGTGAATGAACCACACAAGGAAACCCACTAGACTTTCAGTAGATGGTCCTCAGAGACAATCTCATGGCCATCAAGGCTAAGAGCCACTGATCCCCATAACTGGTCCAACTCTTCTTAAAGCCAGCAAAGATGACTTGAACGTTGGGCACCATATAACAAAATGAAATTCAATGGTGAAAACAGTAAGGTTCTACATTTAGGCAAGAAAGACAAAATGCAGAGGTACAGAGGTACTAGTATAGGTGGTACCTTGCTCAATAGTAGTAACTGTGAGAGGGATCTTGGAGTCCTAGTGGACAACCATTTAAATAGGAGCCAGCTGTGTGCAGCAGCTGCCAAAAAAGCCAGCACAGTTCTAGGCTACATAAACATGGAGAGAATCAAGATCATGTGATGTGTTAATACCACTTTATAAGGCCTTGGGAAGGCCACACTTGGAATCCTGCATTCAGTTTTGGTCACCACGATGTAGAAAAGATGTGGAGACTCTAGAAAGACTGCAGAGAAAAGCAACAAAGATGATTAGGGGACTAAAACATATGAAGAACGGTTGCAGGAACTGGGAATGTCTAGTTTAATGAAAAGAAGGACTAGGGCAGACATGATAGCAGTCTTCCAATATCTCAGGAGTTAGCCTTACCAAGGCATTATAAAGTGGTATTAACACTTCACGTGATTTTGATTCTATGATTTAAGTGATTTAAGATTCACTTAAATGAGTGTGACTCATTTCACAACTGCAGTGGTTCTCTGCACAACTGTGGCAAGAAAGGTCATAAAATGGGGCAAAACGCATTCGACGAAGTCTCACTTAGCAACATAAATTTGGGGCTCCATTGTGCTCGTAAACCCCTTGTATCTCATTCTTCCTTCGTCCTTCCATGCCGCTCCTTTGGATTCGTCAAATCAGGTCAACACCATTGAAATCTCGGTTCCTTCCATGCATCATCACATTGCTGCAGACGCATTCATTTCTATTTCTATTTCTGGCATCGGGAGATAATCGCTTCGTAGGAGGCCAATGAAGTCAAATTGCAAGTAATTATTGCCTTTTCTGGTGGAGAGGAAATTAGACCAAGACGCCGCCGCCTTCCTCTTCTGACTTGACAGGTGAATGACTCCGAGGCCACATGACGTGACATGTGGAAATTAGAACTGGAGTTTCAACCAGGTTCCTTGTGCAGCCTGGTGGAAAGGGAATGAGAGTTGAAAACGAGCAGATGCAGCCTTGCCCGGAATGCAGTATGTCATGTCATTGTGGAATTACCTAACAAGCTGTCCTACCAGCCGAATCTCAGAAGGCATCAGGAGGAGAAAAGAAGCAGTCAGGAAATCTGGAGAAGACTCCTCCAGATCTAAGGAAGGAGGTTTGCTGACATAATATGACCCTGCCTTGGAGAAGGGGGACATCTCCTGCAGTCGTGTTGCTCTTGTGCTTTCTGGTGAGAAAATGTCCCAGCTGCCTCTGTTTCCAGCTAGGTTGTGATGGGTAGAACTCCATCCTTAGAATCATAGAGTCATACGGTTGGAAGGGACCTTGGTCTTCTGGTCCAATCTCCTGCTCAAGCAGGAGACCCTATGCTGTCCCAGTCAAATGGATGTCCAATCGCTTCTTGAAAACCTCCAGTGATGGAGCACCCACAACCTTTGGAGGCAAGCTGTTCAATGTTCTCACTGTCAGGACAATTCTCCATAGTTCCAGGTTGGAGCTTTTCTTTAATGGGCTTTGGCCTATTAATCCTTGTCCTGCCCTTAGGGGTTTTGGAGAACAGGTTGACCACCACCCCCTTCTCTGGGATAGCCCCTCCTAACTTCCAAACTTGTTTTTCCACTTCCTGGAGTTTTCCAAGATCGCATAAATGGATGGAATAAAACATCTATCTATCTATCTATCTATCTATCTATCTATCTATCTATCTATCTATCTATCTATCTATCTATCTATCTATCATTCTCCTCCTCCTTTTCCTCCTGATCCCTCTTCCTCCTCCTCTCTGTTCTATTCTGCAATACTATCTTGATTTTGTCCCCATATTTATTGGAATACAACAAGAGCCGAGGTGGCGCAATGGTTAGGGTGCAGTACTGCAGGCCACTTCAGCTGTTATCTGCAGTTCAGCGGTTCAAATCTCACCGGCTCAAGGTTGACTCAGCCTTTCATCCTTCCGAGGTGGGTGAAATGAGGACCCAGACTGTGGGGGCAATGTGTTGGCTCTGTAAACTGCTTAGAGAGGGCTGAAAGCTCTATGAAACGGTATATAAGTCTAGCTGCTACTGCTATTGCTAACTACTCATAATAATCTTTTAAAAAGTAAAATCAGGATGAAGGTCCAAGCCACATCCTTTCCACTCCTTATTCAAATGCCTCTGCCACTATACCACATGGTTTTCTTGTGTATTAAGAGTTTTACATTTCCTTTCATTCAAGAGCTGATGGAGACAATGTATATCCAGTCATTCCCCCTCTTCCCATTTTGCTAAACCACACCTCACATGAAGGAAGCTGAAGAAAGGGAGAGCAGTTGGCCTCAAATCATCCATACACTTCTATGCTTGAAGAGTGTCCCTGCTCTTACAACCACCTTCACCACTACTCCACACTGCCTCTCCTGGTTACAAAAAGGCAGTCCATTTTGCACGTTCTGTCTCCTCTAAGTGACACTCAGTTTGTCTTCTGATGTAATAGTATGTGGGAATGGTCTTGGGGGAGCTTGAGGTAGAGATGCTGCTGAGGGAATGACCAGATAAAAGGGGACATAGCCCACAGCTGCATAACAGGTGGGGAAAGAGATTCAGAAGGGAAAGTTCTGCAGCCATATTCCTCTTGGATCTTTGGCCTGCCACACTTTCTATTAGTCTACTTTGCCTTTTCTGTTGTGGGAAAATGTACAGAGTTATTTCATGTGCAGCCAAAACAAAATTCCTTCTAGAAATCCAAGGTCATCTTTTGTCTCTGCACTTCTGCACCTGACTGGAACTGGATGGGTGGAAATGCCAGCATGGCAGTGGAAGATTGGACCAAGTGATGGATTTGTGGGTGTGGGGCAAGATCTTGAAATTTAAACTAGGTGGGGAAAGGAAGCCTTCAGATTCGGGTTTTCCCAGATGTGCCAACGTGGCTCTCTTAATAAATTGGAACTTTGAACAATACTTTGCCTTGGACTCTGATTTGCTTTTGGATGCTATTTGGAACCCTGACACCCTAACCTCTCAGGCTGTAAAAGAGATGGTGGGAGATTTGCACTTTCAGACTTGCATGTTTCTGTTAACATAGCCTTTACCATAAAGTATAATTAGCTCATCCGGTCTGTTTCCTGTCTGGACTACTGGGAAAGCTGACATCCAGATAATCTTGGGATGCTCTGCCTTTTAGGACAGGTTCATTTGCTTATGCATATCCTGTGTTTATCCTTGTGCACAAACAAGCATTCTTCACCGTGATGCTCACTTCACACCCTTGAAAGCAAATTAGAGCAAGTAGCAAGTAAATATCATTATGTGAAACACAAAACAAACCCATCATCACCTGAATTGTCATATGGAAATTCCATATTTAGGGACAGGCTACCTGTGAGCACCAGCCTGAGGATGAGCCACAAAAGGAAAAGACAGTCTTCCTTTCTTGGAGCTGACTCATCTTTAGTGAAGAGATTTTTGCTTTTGGCTTTTCCCTCTTACTGAAAATAAATGAATAAAGTTGAGCGATGATTACTTTTATTTATTCATCCAATTTTTAGGCGTGGTTGGGATTCTATGAGCATTGAACCATTTTGTTGGCTAAGAATTTTATTACATTTTACAAAGGATATCAAAAACCATAAATGAACAATCAAGAGAAAAGATAAAGCATAAAAAAGAGAATAGGTTCAGAAGAGCAAAAAAGTCCAAAGAAAAAAAGAAAGGAAAAAACACACACACACACATATTGCATTTTTGCTGATAAATAAATGAAGAGAAACTAGTATAGATCTATTTCAAGATATTTAGCTCTCATTAGCTAACCATACCCTTACTGGGATTCGGACTTGGGCTGTTTTTACATGTTACACAGTTTTATATTAACCTCTAAGCCACAAGCTCTCCTCCCTTATCAGCTAAGCCAGGGAATGATTAAGGCTTAATTTTTCTCCATCTCCTTCAAAAAATCGTGCAGTGAACCATCTTGCCACCAACAGAGTAACATTGAAGGCCTTTCCCCAACTTTGACACATTATATTAATTACAGCAACAGACCACAACCAACGGTGCTCTCCTCCAAACCATTTTGAACCGAAGGTTTTTGATATTGGTTTGAAACAATTCGAAAGCAAACAAATGATTAGAATGATATGGACCCAGCAGTTCCACAGAAGGGTGACACCCAACCTTTTCATTCCTCTCTCTCTCTCTCTCTCTCTCCCTCCCTCCCCTCCCCTCCCCTCTCATTTTGTGACAGCATGTAAAGCGAAAAAAATTATTGCGAGCTCAAAGGCAGTTAAAATAACTCCTGATTCAATGAAAATTGCATTGGGCGTGCAGCTGAAACGACAAGCTTGTCAGGCTATTCCTGGCAGTGTCATTTCTGTGTTAGCCCTAAGTGGAACGCTACAGTTTGTTCACTGGCTGCCCTTTGATATCGGCGCTTGTCTTAGTATCCTGACAGATGCTCAATTCCTTCTTTGACACCTGCAGCAAATTGATTTGATTGTGCTGATGGAGGCTGGGTGTTTGGGGACTCCTAAGATTAAAGTGGGTTTCTTATGGTCAAAGCAGAGGTGGGTTCCTACCAGTTCGCACCTATTCAGTAGAACCGGTTTGTCAAATCTACCAAATCGGTTAGAAGAGGTTCCACCAGTGGACCCGGAAAGCAGGCCACACCTACAGAAGAGGTTCCAAAAAATTTTGAAACCCACCACTGACAAGGATCTTGTAACTTGACAGCTTTAAGACTTGCACGCTTCAATGCCAGAGTTTCTGAATAGCTACTTGGACCGACCTAAGTACTAATTCATAATTTCATATCTGGTCACATGGGCGGCAAGCCACTCCCACAAAGGAGGCCACACCCACAGGGTAGGTTCCAACAATTTTTGAAACCCACCACTGGGTCAAAGGTTAGGACTATCCCCAAAACTAGACATACAAATGAAAGGAGTGTGTCAAGAAAGAGCAAGATTCTGGATTGGCTCACTCTAAATTAAACCATCTAGGGTCCTATTCAAGGATTTTAGGGTTTGCCTAACCAAATATGAGTTAGTGCCAACTCTCAGAATTCCAAGCCAGGATGAATGGAATAACAAAATAAATTATTAAACTGGCATGAAAAATTACAAAAAGTGTTTGTATTTCTTGTGATGAAGATTGTAAGTTATGTCTTTAAATACTTTAACTATTCCTTTTTTCCTTTTTTCCTTTTCCTTCCTTCTTTCCTTGCTTCTTTTCTTCCTTCTGTCTTTCCTTCCATGCTTTCTCTCTTCCCTCCCTCTCTTCTTCCTTCCTCTTTTCTTTCTTTTCTTTCTTTTTTCCCTTCCTTTTCCTCTCTCCTTCCTTCCCTCCCTCCCTCCTTCCATCCTTTCTTCCCTCCATCCCACCTTCCTTCCTTCCTCTTTTCTTTTCATTCTTTTCTTTCTTTTTTCCTTTCCTTTTCCTGTGTTGTCTTTTATATTTTATTAAAAATATTAAAAAAGCAGATGCGATGGTTAAACTGGGATCTTCTTTGAAACAAAGAGACCCAAAGAAACTAAGGCAAATCCAAGTCAGCTTGCTTACAGTTTGTTTTGGTGAACAGCATTAGGGGGTGGGATCTGCAGATGTGATCAATCAAGATGGATATCGCTCTGACACCCCTAAAAAAGAATCACCCCGTTGTCCCCTACCCTTTGATTTTTACAACCACTCCTTGGCAATATCCATCAAGGCGGTTTCGTGCAGATCCTTAAAAGGGAGATCTGTGTACCTCCTCAAGGTCTTTAGGTTTAAAAATCTCCCCAGTTTGTCCCTGAAATAATACTAATACTAATAATAAAGATGGAATCTGCTGCATTCAGAATGCTGTCTAGGCCATGATGTAATTGCCACGAACGCTTCTCAGCTGTACAATATAACTATTATCTGGCTTTGCTCCTTCCCTCCCCATCATAATTCACCCTCCTTTTGATTGTCCTGTCATTGGAAGACTTTAGATTATGGACCATTTATTCTCAGAATATTGCTATTATAGTTTATTAATAGGCTGTGTGTGTGAGGGGGGAGGGAATTTATAACTGCATACTCAGAGAGATTAGCGACTGGGAGTGCAGCCGTCCTCCTGATGGGCAATTAATTTAGGCCGTGCAACTGACAAGTGGGTAATATTCCCAAATCCCATCTCCCTCCCTCAATCTGTCAGAGGCTTCTTGACTTGAATAATATTCCATTGTCAGTCAGGCAGTAGTGGGTCTCCAGAGGACGTTCCTAATGGAGTGGATCTTTGGGAAAAAGAGTCAGAATGGCTGAGAAGGTCAGATGAGACATTCCTTTCGTCCACTTTGGAGATTGCCCCGAAGGTTCATGTGCTTTAGCATACCACATAAAGGTTGTGTTTGCATATCACATGGAGCGGCCAACTAGCACAGCCCTATCGCAGCCTACGTGATGTGAAACCCCAAATCTGGTGTGGTTAGTTCGTGGCGGAGTCTGTCCGCATTCCTGGAGAATAGAGCTGATTGGGGTGGGCTTCTTCAACTGAAGAAGGTGTGCACTTCTGGGCTAAGGCACAGTAGCTGTTGTGGGCCGCCAGTGGCCAGCAGAGCTGGCAGCTGAGTCGGACAGTGAGGAGGTTGGGGAGGAACATGGGCCAGTCCTGGAGTCTGGGGAAAGGTTCGGACAAGGGCTCTGCATCGGAGGCAGAGATGGGGCCGAGGCCGTCTGGCCGTGATCAGGTGCCTACGGAGCTAGACAGCAGTGAGGCAGAGGAACAGCTGGAGCCTGTTCCCAGTGTGCGCATGTGCAGAGCTGCCAGAAGAAGAGAACAGTTTCAAGAACTGGGCATGGATAGTCTCAGAGATGGTATTGGTTCTGACCAGTTCTGGTAGTGGAAATTTTGAATACTTTTTAAATACCACCTCTGACTGGCCCCGCCCCATCTATTCTTCGTCTCCTGAGTCCCAGCTGATCAGGAGGGAATGGAGATTTTGCAATCTCCTTCCCCTGCCATGCCCACCAAGTCACGCCTATCAAGCCACACCCACCAGGCCACACCCACCGAACCGGTAATAAAAATGTTTTGAATCCCACCACTGGATAGTCTAATGAAAAGAAGGACTAGGGGTGACACAAGGGCAGGGTTCCAATTTTTGAGAGGCTGCCACAGAGAAGAGTGGGGGGCGGGGGTTCAACCTATTTTCCAACGCGCCAGAAGACAAGACAAGAAAGAGTGGATGGAAATTAAACCAAGGAAGAAGCAACCTAGAACAAAGGAGAAATTTCCTGACAGTTAGAACAATCTACCAGTGGGACGGCTTGCCTTTCAGCAGTTGTGGGTGCTCCAACAGTGGAAGCTTTTAAGAAGAGACTGGATAACCACTTGTCTGAAATGGCATAGGGTTTCCTGCTTGAACAGCAGGTTGGACTAGAAGACCTCCAAGGTCCCTTCCAACTCTGTTGTTCAGTTCTGTTCTGAAATGTCAGTGAACTGTGCGCGTCAGCTTCATGCGTCTCAGAAATGATTTTTTAAGAAAGGAGGGGAAATGCCCTTCCAGGCACATCGTCATGACGGTGATAGGCGCACTGCAGCATTCAGCTGCCAAGATAATTGATTAACCTCTCCGCCCCAGCACCTTCCTCCTGGTTTCAGAAAGGTTGCTTATGCCTCTTGAGTGTAACCGTGGAGGAGTGCTATCGGTGTGCCAGTGAACACAGGTGCAATAACACCCAGCTTTTGTGTTGACAGGACTAGCTTAACCCGTTCTGCGCCCACGTCACGCCTTGTTTGTTTCCTTGGGTTTTGGGCGGCGGCCATGAAGATTGTTGTCTCTCATGCAGCCTCCCCAACCCGGTGCCCTGTGGATGGGCATTCCCCATGGGACCCTAAGGCAGGTCGGGAGAAATTACCTGCGTGGGTTGAGTTCTAGGCACCCTTCCTTATTGTACGGGAAATTGTGGGTGTTTTCTTTCCCCAACAAGCTGAGCCAATGCAGGGCGGGGCAGGGATGTTTCAACTCGAGAGGCCATGCATGGCGCAACCTGTCAACACGGCTCATTGTTTTACCTGCCACCGCCTGGATTGGAAGAGCTTCCATGGTTAGTCAACTCGCCCAGAGGGAGGGCGGAGGCAAGCAGAAGACTGGAAGAGGAGTAAAAAACAATTCTCTTAAAAGTCTCTTTTTCATTGTGGATAGGTGCCCAGTGGCATTACCTGACTTCTATATTAGAGGGAGAATCCCAACATTTGACCACAACTGAGCTCAGTTTTTGTTGTTCAGCAAGACAGTTGTTAAGTGAGTGTTGCCCCATTTTGCACCTTTTCTTGCCATAGTTGGTAAGCGAATCACTGCAATTATAATAGAATAGAAGGAGTTGGAAGGGATCTTGGAGGTCTTCTAGTCCACCCCCCTGCTCAGGTAGGAAACCCTATGCCGTTTTAGACAAATAGTCATTTAATCTCTTCTTTAAACACTTCCAGGGTTGGAACACCCACAACTTTTGGAGGCAAGTTGTTCCACTGATGAATTGTTCTAACAATCAGGGAATGTCTCCTTACTTCTAGGCTGCTTCTCTCCTTGATTAGTTTCCATCCATTGCTTTTTGTCCTGCCTTCAGGGGCTTTGGAGAACAACTTGACTTCCTCTTCTTTGAGGGAATTAAGTTAGCAACCAAGGTTGTTAAGTGAATGTGGCGTCTGCATTGCTTGTCAGAAGGCTGCAAAAGGTGATCACATGAACTTGGGACATGGTCATAAATATGATCCAGTTGCCAAGTGTCTGAATTCTGACCATGTGACCAGGAGGATGCTGCGATGGTTGAGCGTGAAAAAGGGTTAGAAGTCATTTTTTGAGTGCCATTGTAACTTTGAATAGACACTAAACAAAGCCAAGGACTACCTGTAGATCAGTGGTGAGATTCACATTTTTTTACTACCAGTCCTGTGGGCGTGGCTTGGTGGGCAAGGCATGGCTTTGTGGGCGTGGCTTTGTGGGTGTGGCAGGGGAAGGATACTGCAAAATCCCCATTCCCTCCCCACCCCACTGATCTGCTTTCAAGCTCTGTTCTCCTGTTCAGGACAACAAAAGAAAATCAGCTAGGAGGCTGGGAGGCAGCAGGGGCGTGGCCAGCCTATTTGCTGGTTCTCCGAACTACTTAAAATTTCCACTACCGGTTCTCCAGAACCTGTCAGAACTGGCTGAATACCACCTCTGCTGTAGATGGAGGGGAAGTGGGGGAGGGGCTTTCCTCCATTATCCAACTGTTAGCCAGGACTCATTGGCACACCCAAGCCCTGTTATCAGGCCTATGATTCAGTTATTTATTTGGCAAGCTAACATTGTGTTCCCCAGATCCATCAGTTGGTTTTCACAGAAAGTTAATCCTCCTAGCAGCCACACCCTCTTCTCCTCTTTTGATGTCAGGGCCATTTCTCTAAATATGTGGTCTTTCAAAAATGACCTGACCTGGATCCTATTCCAGAATGCTATTTTGCACTGAGTCTAAAGAAAATGACAATTTTCCACAGCGGAATGTCTTTGTTGTGTCGGAGTGATTGGTTCCCTTTCTGTTGTTACAACTTACAACCGTTAATTTAGTGGCCAGTTGAAGTTACAATGGTGACAAAAGTGACCTAAGACCATTTTTCACAATTATGACCATTGCAACACCCCCCAGGATCATGTGATTTACAATTGGATGCTTAACTCACATTTATGACGGTTACAGTGTCCCGGGGTTGCGTGATCCCCTTTTGCGACCTTCTAACCAGCAAAGTCAACAGGGAGGTCAGATTCACTTAACAACCATGTTACTCATTTAACATCTGCAGGGATTCACTTAACACATGTGTGAAGGAAAGTCATAAAATGGGACAAAACTCACTTAACAAATTTCTCACTTAGCAATGTAAATTTTGGCCTCAATTTTGGCCGTAGGTTGAGGGCTACCTGAGGCTCGATTGGCACAAAATGCCTGCTTTTTCATTTTCATTTCATTATTTTAATAATAGAAATGAAAGATAATAAAAAAAGTCATGGTGGTTAGAATGCCGTATTGCAGGTTAACTCTGCTCACTGCTAGCAGTTCAATTCTGACTGGCTCAAGGTTGACTCAGCCTTCCATCCTTTCGAGGTGGATAAAATGAGGACCCAGATTGTTGAGGGGCAAAAGATGACTCTGTAAACTGCTTAGAGAGGGCTGTAAAAACAATGTGAAGCGGTTTATATCTCGTTTCCCCAAAAATAAAACCTCCCCAGATAATAAGCGCAAATGGGATTTTGAGCACATATGCTAAAATAAGCCCTCCCCCAAAATATTCCAACACAGCAGCAGCCATGAAGTGGCCACACACACCGCCTCTTGCATCTCAAAAATAATAAACCTCCCTGAAAATAAGGCCAAGCACTTATTTCGGGGGTCAAAAGAAAATAAGACCCTGTCTTATTTTCAGGGAAACGCGTTACATCTAAGTGCTATTGCTAGAATAGTAATTTTTAAAAGACCAGCATTCCCAAACATAAATTGATGGAGATGGATGGATGGATGCTAGCCAAGTCCCTAGCCAGCTTCAATGACATCATTAAACAACGGCATATGTTTCTTGAGGTCATTGCACAAAAGCCATGAATCTGGACATCTCAGACAAGTGTTCTTTGAGCAATGGCCCCATCACATGTGTCATCCAGAGGTGCAGAAGCATGCAGTAATCCTTGTATAGTATATTTTTAATTTAAGTTGTTTAACGGATTTTGTAGAAAGTGAAAAGTATGTATCACAAAGGAAGCATGATACAGGATGAACAAAGCATTAGAGAAAACCATTTTTGGCCATGCATTCTTCTCTTCCCTTCCACTTGTTTTCCCAACCATTAACACAAATATTTGTATTTTACACAGAACATATGCAGATCCTTTCAGGCTGATGGCTCCACACATTCTTGGAAAGCCGTGCTGGGTCCGTGTGCCAAAAAGAAGTCCCATCGAGGCAGGATAAAAAAATTGAAATCAAAGTGTGATTATGTTGCTGAAAGTTTGGCAGAAAACTGCCCACTTGAGGACCTATTTTTCTTCCAGTTCGACTTTAGCTTAGCCTAAGACGCTGAGCTTGTTGATCAGAAGGTTAGCAGTTCAAATCCCTAGTGCTACGTAATGGAGTGAGCTCCCATGACTTGTCCCAGCTTCTGCCAACCTAGCAGTTTGAAAGCATGTAAAAATGCAAGTAGAAGAACAGGAACCACCTTTGGTGGGGAAAATAACAGCGTTCTGTGCGCCTTCGGCATTTAGTCATGCTGGCCACGTGACCATGGAGACATCTTCGGACAGCGCTGGCTCTTCGGTTTTGAAATGGTGTTGAACAATGCCTAGTCCGGAACCACTAGCATGCATGTGCGGGGGAGTCTTTACCTTAGCATAGGGGTGTCAAACTCAAGACCCATAGGTCCCATCTGGCCCATGGGTTGCTTAGATCTGGCCCATGGGGCTGCCCTGGACACAATGAAGTATGGGACCCACAGTGCTTCTGCCAGGGAAAACAGAGCTCGGGAAGGAGGGTTGCAGGACGCCATCGCAGCCGAAAACTGAGCTCAGGAGCCCGTTTTCACTGGGAGAGCATTTAGGCCACCATAGGCCCCCCTGACACTTGTGATGTCAAGAAGGCCATTCCCACCTTGGCCACGCCCATCCCAGTCCCCCGAGGTCAAACACAACCCTGATGTGTCCCTCAATGCAGTGGTGAGTTTCAATTCATTTTACTAACGGGTCGCTAATGCGCTTGTGCGCTCATGCAACACTTCTGCGCATGCACAGAAGTGTCCGGGTAGGTGGGTGGAGCCTCTCACCACAACCACTACCGGTTCACCTGATCCAGGGCAAACTGGCAGAAACCAACCTCTGCCTTAATGAAATCAAGTTTGACACCCCTGGTCTATTATTTTTGTAAACCTGGCCAATTTTCCCCTGTGTACAGGTCTCAAAAGCAGAAAGACAATGGTTGGTGTGTCTGCAGGGAAGGGGTCAAAAAAGTCAAAATGGCAGCTCCAACCACAAGTTCAGAATCCCACTCTTTTTTCCATGCTCCACAACACCTGTGAACTTATACTTCCTATACAGAGAGTTAAAGATGGGCTTCCTAAACAATGCAAATTATTAAAGGCACAAAAAAAGAGAGTTAAAAACCAAATCCTCCTTTTTTTCTTTTCTTTTTGTTGTCATTCATTTTGTTTTGTCTAAATCTCTCTTTCTCTCTTTTTTCCAACATGCACAAACAATAACAACATTACAGAGGAGACAGAAACCTTTATTGTACAACAAAGATTTGGATCTAATTTGCAATTGTTTATTAACGCTCCATTTAGCTTTGGATGTAACATTTAAACAACCTTCTGCTTATTAGATTTAACATTTCCAATCAGAGCCAACAAGGACATAAAACTTTTTCTTCTTCTACCTTTAAAGGTTTTAAGTTAGCTAAACACAAGAGAGTAGCCATCATGTCTCATCAGTACTGCATAAATACCGCTGTATGATATATACATTATGTGTATGTGTATGTGTGTATGTATGTATGTATGTATGAATGTATGTATGTATACACATACATACATACAGTATATATACATACAGTATATATATACATACATACAGTGTACACACACACAGTATGTATGTATGTATGTATGTATATGTATGTATGTATGTGTATGTATGTATGTATGTGTATGTATGTATGTATGTATGTATGTCTCCCTTTATTTATCAGCACAAATAAAAAAAACCACACACACACACACACACACATATATATATATACATACATACATACATACATACACACACACATACATACATACATACATATACATATTGATTGATCGATTGATTGGTTATAAGCCATCACATTATTTTCGACTTCTAGCCACATAGATAGATTTTCTCCATAGTGAAAAACACTATAATGTCTGATAATAACATTATAAAACAATTTTATAAAATAAAACGGGTTTGAATCCAAATTTTTCAGAGGGTTTTTTTCTTAATACATTGATTGATTGATTGATTGGTTCTATGCCATCATGTCATTTTCAACTTCTAGCAATTACATAGATTTTTGCCATGATCAAAATACTATTATCTCTAATAAGAATAGAATAGAATAGAATGGAATGGAATGGAATGGAATGGAATGGAAGGGAAGGGAAGGGAAGGGAAGGGAAGGGAAGGGAAAGGAAGGGAAGGGAATGGAACAGAACGGAACAGAACAGAACAGAACAGAACAGAAAATATAGAACAAAATAGAATATGGAATGGAATGTAATAGAATATAGAATAAAATAGAATATAGAATAGAACATGGAATAGAATAGAATGGAAGGGAAGGGAATAGAACGGAAGGGAATGGAACAGAACAGAATAAAATAGAATATGGAATGGAATAGAATGGAACGGAACAGAACAGGATAGAATAGAGTTGGAAGGGACCTTGGAGGTCTTCTAGTCCACTCCCCTTCTCAGGCAGGAAACCCTATACCCGTGATGGTGAACCTATGGCACGCCTGCCAGAGGTGGCAAACAGAGCCCTCTCTGTGGGCATGCACACCATTGCCAGCTGCTCTTCTGCTTTCTCTGGTCTTTGTGTGTGCCGGAGCACTGGAGACCCGAATACCAGCTAGCCAGTGCGCATATCTATTAGACTAGATATGGTTTGGTTTTATGGTTTTATTTGCATTTGTAGGCCGCCCTTTTCCCTGAGGGGACTCAGGGCGGCTCACAGAAAACCAGGGAAAGGGGAAATACAACATTGAGACAACAACACATAATAAAATAATGAGCAACATGCATACAACATTCGGGCGGGGTAGAAATCCTTATCCCCAGGCCTGACGGGCGAGCCAGTTCTTCAAGGCAGTGCGGAAGGCCTGGACGGTGGAGAGGGTACGAATCTCCACGGGGAGCTCGTTCCAAAGGGTCGGGGCTACTGCTGAGAAGGCCCTCCTCCTTGTGGTTGCCAGCCGACACTGGCTGGCCGATGGAATGCGGAGGAGGCCTAATCTATGGGATCTTATAGGTCGTAGGGAGGTAATTGGCAGAAGGCGGTCTCTCAAGTATCCAGATCCACTGCCATGTAGGGCTTTATGGGTGATCAATAGCACCTTGAAGCGCATCCGGAGATCGACAGGTAGCCAGCGCAACTCGCGGAGGATAGGTGTAATGCAGGTGAATCGGGGTGCACCCGCAATCACTCGCGCGGCTGCGTTCTGTACTAGCTGAAGTCGCCGGATGCTCCTCAAGGGCAGCCCCATGTAGAGCACGTTGCAGTATTCCAGCCTAGAGGTCACAAGGGCCCGAGTGACTGTTGTGAGGGCCTCCCGGTTCAGGTAGGGTCGCAACTGGCGCACCAGGCGTACCTGGGCGAATGCCCCCCTGGTCACAGCCGCTATATGATGGTCGAATGACAGCTGTGGATCCAGGAGGACTCCCAAGTTGCGGACCCTCTCTGAGGGGTGTAAAATTTGACCCCCCAGCCTGAGTGTTGGATTATTGGCCAAATCTTTGGGAGGAAAACACAACAGCCACTCGGTCTTTTCCGGGTTGAGCACAAGCTTGTTAATCCTCATCCAGTCCATGACGGCTTCAAGCCCCCGGTCCATCACGTCAACCGCTTCATTGATTTGGCACGGGGCGGACAGATACAATTGAGTATCGTCCGCATATTGATGGTATCTGATCCCGTGCCTACGGATGATCTCTCCCAGCGGTTTCATGTAGATGTTAAATAGTAGGGGGGATAAGACCGAACCCTGCGGCACCCCATATTTTAGGGGCCTTGGGGACGATCTCTGCCCTCCCACTAACACCGACTGCGACCTGTCCGAGAGGTAGGAGGAGAACCACCGTAACACGGTGCCCCCCACTCCCACCTCCCGCAGTCGTCGCAGAAGGATACCATGGTCGATGGTATCGAAAGCCGCTGAGAGGTCAAGGAGGACCAGGATGGAGGGATGTCCTTCATCTCTGGCTCTCCAAAGATCATCCATCAATGCGACCAAAGCGGTTTCCGTGCTGTAACCGGATAGATATCAAGAAAACACCTGACTATGCATTGCTAATCATAGCTGCGAACCATCCAGCTGGTCTTAGGAGTTTCCAGTGCTCCAGCGGGCGCACACATGTTCTGGTTTGGGCACTCAGCATCGAAATGGTTTGCCATCACTGCTGTATACCAATATAATAGAACAATTCCTAAAAACAAAGAGGATTTGAATTCAGATTTCCCAGATTGTTGGTGGGCGGGGGCTCTTTTTCTTCTGGACTCCAGGCTGTGGGGAAACCCAAGAAAAACTCCCTTAAGTCATTCATTCTTCAAGAATTGGAAAGAAAAGGCATCTTTAGAAAAAGTCAGGCGATTCCTTGCTCCTTCGGTAGGCCCTTCCATGAGAACCGGCCTTTTCTCCTTTCAAGCCTCCCCTTCCCTCCTTGTTTGGTTTGAAAGAAGGCAGCCTATCGTCTCCCTTGGGACCTCCCCAACCCAATTCATCCTCCGTGAATGTCCCAATTATGCCACCTCGCCTGGCTGTCAGCTTGGAAAGCTTCACGTGAGAGGGACTTTTCTGCGCCTGGAAGGGTGATGCCGTCCTTTCTCCATTATTATTATTTTTGAGCTCCTTGGCCAGTTCTTTTTTTTCCCCCCAGTCATCCTCTTCATCCTTCTGGGTCCCCATTGAAATGTCAGACGGAGCCTTCGTCAGCCGCTGGAAGGGGAAAAAAACGGCCTCCCCCGGTGGGAAGCGATTGGCCTCCTAACCCGAGGGAATAAATTTGCATGCTCTTCTTCGTCTTGGCGTCTTCCTTTGTTTCCTTTTCCAAACCTCTTTTCTTTTTGCAACGGGGAACAAATTTCTTTTCACCTGCCTGGGAGTTGAAGCAGACGGCTGGCATTTTCCCACCAAAAGTGAAATCGGTGCCCAGAAGAACCCATTTCATCCGTTCCGCTTTGAATCTCGGGCTCTTTTTTTTTTTTTTTTTTTGCACTCAAATGATCTTCTTCCATCAAGGAAAACTTGCTTGTGTTCTGCTGAAAGGCAGGCTGGGAACAAAAGAGGCTGTCACGGTTAGCTTTTTTGTTGAATTCCCCCACCCCGCCCCATTAATACAGGGCCTGCATCTCCCTTGTGGTTCTTTCTGTTGAAAAGAGGCTTCTGTTTTTCTGCTTTATGGGGATGTCTTGAGAATTACTCTAGAGCAGTGTTTCTCAACCTTGGCAACTTGAAGATGTCCGGACTTCAACTCCCAGAATTCCCCAGCCAGCGAATGCTGGCTGGGGGATTCTGGGAGTTGAAGTCCGGACATCTTCAAGTTGCCAAGGTTGAGAAACACTGCTCTAGAGCAGGAGTGTCAAACTTGATTTCATTGAGGGCCGTATCAGGGTTGTGTGTTTGACCTTTGGGGGGGGGGTCAGGTGGGTGTGGCCAATGTGGGTGTGGCCATCTCAATGTCACCAATATTGGGGGTGCCTTTTGGTGGTCCAAACCCATATTTGAATTTCTAGGTTTCCCCACTGAGTCGCAAAGTTCATCTTGGAGAAGATAAGCAAGGACATATATTAAAACATCAGCATGGGCCAGGAAACTGAGAAAATGTCAGAAGGAAAATCAAGATTGTCTTGCTTTGGCTTTCTTCGGTATATAAGAGGGAGGGAAAAGAGAAACACTGGCATGCTTTCCAGAGTCTGTTCTTATGGCCTCTTACATTAATAAAGTAGAGCACTCATATTTCTTGTCCTGTCTGTTTCCTGACCTGACCTACTTCAGAGGGCTGGCAATTTCCTTGAGGATCCCACATCAATGGACGGAGGGAGAAACAATTAACCAAAATGCAACAGGAAGGAAGATTGCAAAGAGTGCCAGGAGCAAAAAGGTATGGCCCTCTCCGCTTCCGGTTTCAGCACCACCCACTAGCCATTCATAATTGCCCAAAGTATGCAGCTCTCGGGGGAAAAAAAAGTTTAGGAAAATTAAAATACATCTCCATTAATAGTTCATGTCATCATTATACTGTATTTACATTATTCATTTCCTGTTTTTGCTTCTGTTTTCTAACCAATTATAAATTCTATTCCATATTTTTATAGACGTCCGCTTCTTCTCTTTCTTTTAGTTCCATGGTTATTTTGTCCATCTCTGCACATTCACGTACTTTTCTAAGATTAATATTATTACAAGTGTCAGTACTACTGCTATTATATCATTAGACAAGGCAAAATCAATTGGGAGG
>NC_045556.1:17471435-17542468 GCF_009769535.1 Thamnophis elegans | reverse complement strand
CCCTGTCCACGAACAGGCACAATTAGGGCAAAATCAAATCTGTGCAAAGGCCCTAATTCGACAGCTTCCCTCTGCACCCTGCGAGAAGCTACCAGTCCAGGAGGGCCAAGTGGTGCATCATTTCTGTCCGTGAAAAAATTACCCCATTGAAGTATAAAGATGGTCCCTCTCCAAGCCCCAGAAATACTGCAGGAAGGTGGGTGGACTCTATACAGAAGGGTTTACACAAATAAAGAAAGGGCCACCAAATTGGCCAGCAAGGAGGAGCTTTTGTTTTGCAGCTTGTTGGTCCTTGATACCTGTCCCTTTGTGATCCTTTTAAAAGGTCAGGTGAATCATTGACTAGGGACAGATTTCTGCATTCTCAGTTGGCCCATTTCAGGTTTTCAGATCCTGCCTTTCCATATTAAGAGGCTTGGTTATTTGTTTCAATGTTTTTTGAAATAGTTTGTTAGTATAGATATAGTATATTATATAGTATAGTATAATATAGATAGAGGGAATTTGGGGTTGGGTTACAAAGATTGTAGAAAGTAGTAGTAAGTAGTAGTAGATAGTATAAGTAGTTATTAGTATTAAGGAATAGTGGTGGTCGTAGTAAGTTATTAGTATTAAGATAGTAGAGGGAATTTGGGGTTGGGTGGTGGTGGGGTTAGTATTAGATATTAGGTATATTAGGTTTATTAGATGAAGTTCATTAAAGGTAGACATGGCTAAAAACAACATCTACTTCCCCAAAGGTAAATATCCTGGTGGGATAACTTCTATTTTGCTGTATGCTATTAGAAGCTGGTAGTTTTGGTTGCAGCAGGTTGTCCTTGATACCTCTCCCTTCCCAATCCTTTAAAAAGGTCAGGTGAGTCATTGAACTAGAGACAGATCCAAAAGAGATTTCTGCATCTCATCTTGGCTACACCAGGGATAAAAAGCTACCTATAGAGCTATTTCATGCATGCCCTGGACTCTGCAGGTAAATCTATCGCTTGGTTACAAAGATTGTAGAAAGGAGAAGGAGTAGTATAGTAGTAGTAGTATAGTAGTATAGTAGTAGTATAGTAGTATATAGTATTTAGTATTAAGTAGTATTAAGTAACAGTGGTGGTCGTAGTAGTATTTAGTATTAAGTATATTAAGTAAGTAGTAAGTAAGTAAGTAGTAGTAGTAGTAGTAGTAGAGTAGTAGTAGAGTAGTACTGCTGCTTCCAGTGCTTACAGCCTTCTCTAAGCAGTTTTACATTGTCAGCATATTGGCCTCAACAATATGCCTCCTCATTTTACCTACCTCAGAAGGATTGAAAGCTGAATCAACCTTGAGCCTTGTGAGATTCGACCTGCAGTCAGCTGGCAGTCAGCAGAAATACATACTTTGCTTGCACACAGTTTGCAATTGGCTATCATTGAGCATGCATTGAATGATGCTTTATCTGGCTACCTAGGCTCACTTCTTCCCAACAGCCTTCCCAGCCTTCCCAGATAAAGGGAGACCACCAGCCCAAGAGAAGGCATCTCAGCCACACAGGTTGAGACTGTCCCAGTTGTGGGCATTTAGGAAAGAAAGACTCCCCATCTGCAGTGAAGTTGCATTTACTAAAAGTAATTTTCCCTTTCTTCTCCCTGGTCATCTTTTTTATGCAGGTACCAGCCTATAGCCCTGCTGGCACCACAGATGACTGGACTCTATCTTGCTGCAGGTGAGAGGGTGCCCACAGCAGATCTCCTCCCCCAAATTCAAAGGGGCCCCTAGACTCAAAAGATGACCTCAATCAGGGTCTGCTGCCTTCCTTCTGACGTGCGATTCTAATGCGGAGCTTTGCTTTTCTGTTCCCCCATAGTGTAAAAAGCTGATGTGGCCAATGCAAGAAGCCCTAAAGCACCTGGACGGCCTGGAAGCCATCACGGAGGAAGGGCAGCTGGCAGAACTACAGGAGATACCTCCTCAGAATAGGTGATCGAATAGGGACTGCTTGAAAATCCAAAAAGAGCAGGAAATATGAAGAAGGTGATTTGCCTGCCCACCTAATATTCAATCTCTCTCTCTCTCTCTCTATCCCTCCCTCCCTCTCTCTCTCCTTTCCCTTTCCTCTTCTATCTCCCCCCTTTCTCTCTCCAATCTCGCTCTTCTTTCCCTTTCTCTTCTATCTCCCCCTCTCCTCTCCAATCTCTCTCTCCTCTTCTTCTTTCCCTTTCTATCTCCGCTCTCTCTCTCTCTCTTTGGCCCATTTCCTAAAAGAGAAAATTAAAATATTTCCCTCATCTTCTTTCAGGAATCTATGGGCATTTGTGTCCAGATTTAGCATTTTAACGCTGGGACCTTAAAGGCCTTATACCGATGGCCAGCCAAAAGCGAGCCTAAGACAGCAGGTAAGAACAGAGGATGTGAGTGTATGTTTGTGTTGGGTAGTAGAATGCAGTAGAGTTTTAGGTGGGACTGTGCTCTTCCTTCCTTCCTTCCTTCCTTCCTTTCCTTCCTTCCTTCCTTTCTTTCTTTCTTCTTTCTTTCCTTCTTCTTTCTTTCTTTTCTTTCTTTCTTTTGCTCCTGGCTCTGTCATGGCTGTCCTAAGAGCCAGATGTTGGTTTGTAGAAGAGGAGGTTGAAAAATCCTATCTTTAGGATTGGTAGCCTTCAAACGCTCAAGGGGGACATTGAGTCTTCTGGCACACTCCTTGGTGGCCTGTAATTCTCTGTGGACCTCCTGCTCCTTTTGCCGGACTTGGCCCTTTTTTAATCAGTCAGAGTAGAGCTGATGGGGGATCTTGGAGGTCTTCTACCTTGGAGTTTTCTGATGATGTGTCCTTTCTGCTCAGCAGGAACAGAAGAAGGAAGAGGCAACATATGGCAAGCGGCTCCATCCAGAAACTCCTGGGCCCAGTTGAGATACTCCGAAGTCTCCTGCCTCCCATAACCCTTATGGTCAAAATCTCCAGCAGCATCTCCCCCACCCTTCCCAGATTCAGGGATACCACCAGCATGGAAGCATTTCAGCCATAACGGGTGAGAGATTTACCAAGCCTGTCCCAGCTTGGGCATTTAGGAAAGAAAGAGTCTCGTCCCCATTTACTGTTGAGTTGCATTTGGTAAAAGGCAGGTATTTACTAGAGCCAAGCGGTTACGTGTAAGCAAGCTAGATCCGAGGATTCCTGCAGGCAGGAGACTCTGGATGAGATCTTTGGTCTTCTAGTGAAAGAGTGCTAGCTTCTTTCCCTTCCTTATCATGCAGGACAAACCAAATGGTAGAAGAATCCCAAATTCAATGCCATTCAATTGGAGCAAAACCCTGTACCAGCCATACAATATGGCGCAGGGATCACCGGTATGCGGATTGCCAGGCACACGGAGGCACAATATCGGAGCTCAGAAAACTCAGGAAACTATCTAGCTCAGTATCCTCTCTGATAAACTCACCTATGATCAGTACAACAGGGAACACAATTACAGCAGACAACCAGACTCGAGCGTGCTGCAGGTGAGGGGGTGCCCACAGCAGATCCCCTCCCCCAATTCAAATGGGCCCCTAGACTCAAAAGGTGGCCTCTGCCGTCCTTCTGACGTGCGATTCCTAATGAGGAACTTTGCTTTTTCTGTCCCCCACAGGGCAAAAAGCTGATGTGGAGAGTGCAAAATGCCTCAAGCACCTGGACAACCCAGAAGCCATGACAGAGGAAGGGCAGCTGCTGCAAACCGAGAATTACCTCCTGCTATAGGTGACCATATAGAGGATTGCTTAAAAATCTACACTGACCTGGAAATATGTGAAAAGGGTATTTGCCTGCCCAGCTAATCTTCAATTTCCCTTTCTCTTCTATCTCCCCCTTCTCTCTCCAATGCCCTCTCTTTTCTTTCCTTTTTGCTTTATCTGTCCCCCACAGTGCAAAAAGTTGATGGCACCCTTAAAAAGGCACTGAAGAAGCCAGGTAAGACAACAACCATAAAGAAAATCACTGAAGCACATGGACAAATCAGAAATGACATTTGAAGAAACCAGTGGAGGGAAACCTCGGGTTGCTTGCTTAAGGTAGGAGACCATATTGCTAAATGTTTAAAAATGGGGAAAAATCTTTTCACAGCCTATAGATGCCAAGGCCTAACCAGGGTCCTGTCAGCATCCTGTACACACTATGGCAGGAGGTGGGCCTGTCAAAGATTGGGAAAAAGGAGTATTTGGACCAGGAGTAATTTGCTGTTTTATGAGGGATGCTATCTCCTCTTGTCTTTCCACGACTCCTGTATGCCCCACGGGAGAAGACTGGGAGCAGGAGTACCTGGAGGAGGAGGAGAACATTGTGAGTCTTCTCTAGGAACCCAACGGGGAAATGTCCAAGAGGGCCCCAAGCCTCAAAAGGTAGCCTCCGTTGGGGTCTCCCTTTCTTCTGGCATCCTTCTGATGTATGACTAATGCAAAGCTTTTCTTTTGTGTCCTCCAAGTGCCAAGAACTGATGGGGCCAGTACAAAAGTCACTGAAGCACCTGGATACAACAGAAATGATGACAGAGAAGATCAGCTGGAGGGCATGCGGAGTTGCCTGCTCCACATAGGAGACCACATTGAAGAATGTTTAAAATCCTCACTGAGCAGGAAGTATGGAGACGGTGATTTGCCTGTGTTGAGTTGAGTTGCGTTGAGTTGTGTTGAATTCCTCTTTGTGGAAAAAGTATTTTTTTAAAAGAAAAATCCACATTTTTGTCCAAACTCCTAGAAAACCAAAGAACAAATGTTCCAGGAAGAGAGAAGCAGCAGACTGGGTCATGCCATGCTTAGATCAAAATCTACAGACTTTATCTTGGGAGTCTTCATGACTCAAGTTTGAAGCAAGACATTTTAGCAGCAGAGGGGGTGTAAAAGGGGATTTGGGGGCCCCAGAAGAAAACATCTCTCCATCACTGCTTGTTTGGGGTATATTTTTCCTCCAGCATAAAAAGCTCATGCTTTTGGCCCAGCTCCTAAAAAGAGAAAAATTAAAATATCTGTTCACCTCCATTCAGGAATCTATGGGTATTTGTCTCCACGTTACTGTATTTAACGCCAAGAAATTACACAAGTTATACAAGATAGCTAGCAAAAAGGGAGCCTAGGAACAGGAGGTAAGAACAGAAGTGTGTGTGTGTATTGTGGTGCTGTGCAGTAGAATGGAACGTATACAAATATGAATAAAGAGAAGGAAGGAAAGGGAACATCTTGTGCAAAAGAAGAACTCCTTCCCCCTCCTCACTCCCAGGTCCCTGACCTCACTTTTCAGTTCCTCAGAAATCTCTGCTTGGTGTCGTCTTCCATTGAGCATTGGTCACCTCTGGATAGGCCCTTGGAGCAGAAGAACAATCCAGAGTATAACTGGAGTGGCCGGAAAACCTAGAGGCCCAGAAACAGATGCAAACGGAAAGAGCTAGACTGGCCCGAGGAAACACCAGTTACAGGGCCATCAATGCTGGAACCAGAAAGCCTGAATACAGTGCTGTAGAGCTTTGGGCTGTAAGAATTGGAAGTGGGTCAGAAGAACTGGATCCACCAAGGGGACTGAATTTTAGCCCCAAATTTTGTGAAGTCAGCGACTTAAAGGGAAATGACATCCCTGTGACTAAATGCAGTAATTAATTTTAAGTTATATTTTTAAGTTATACATCAGAAAAATGATTTCTGATGTAAATATGTTGTTTATAATATATGTATAAAATTTTTCTATGGTTGAGCTCATATACTTCGGATTGTTGTACATTAAAAGTTGAGTTTTTCAAAAAATGGAATTTCTGTCTTTTTTTTTTTTCAATAGTTGTCCCTGAGGTCATTTAACTTGATGGTTTTCTTGTTTTGAAATATTGAAGACTTTTATTACCTTAGCTTAAAACCTGATTCTAGATAGTGAAGACAAAATCTTCCTCAGTCATTGTTCTTCTTTTTCACCTTCTTTTTCATATTGCGTGACATTTTCTGCTTTCCCTGTCTTTGTTCAGATTTTCATTTGGAGCATCTTGGGTCTTCATAGGCTGAATTCACTCAGACGCCAAAATTTGACTGAAGATAATAGAAAATAAGTGCTTTGTTAATAATTTGAGATTTAAGAAATAATATCCCAACACCTGGGAAATGGTTTTAGAGCTCACCATAATCAGAGAAATAGGGTGAGGGGGATGAGGGATGACAATTGGTTAAGAGAAACCTCCCACTTTGTTAAATTTTACTGTTTTCAAGAATTTGATTTATGAAATGCTAAAATAAAATGCCATTTTGATAATGGCCAGTTAATTTGCATTAAAATTCCCCTTCTCTTGTAGTGACATCATTGGTTGGGGATTATAGGAGTTGTAGTTAGCATGGGTTGTGAGGTAAACCAATTTGGATTCAGAAAAAAATTGTCCTGTAATTTGCAACATTTGGACCACACACCTTGACCAGGGAAATGCAATAGACGCAATTTACATAGACTTCTGCAAAGCCGTTGATTCAGTGGTACACACCAAATTACTGTTAAAACTAAGTTCTTACAGCATTTCTGGATTCTTACAAAATGGATAGCCGCATTCCTATCAAACAGGCAACAAGTAGTCAAAATAGGGAGTGCCCTATCAAATCCAGCACAAGTTACCAGCGGTAGAATGCACAGCTTCCTGACATTAATTGATTTATGGTCTATGACCCATCACATGTTGTTTGTATGTAATGCCAGCTTATGCACCGGAGACAAATGCCTTGTGTGTTCAATCACACTTGGCCAATAAAGAATTCTGTTCTATAATAAAAGACCTGAATGCCACCAACTCAGCAGGCAGCCTTCTCAGCAAGGGGACTGACCGGAACAGCTCATCATGTCCATTGCAGAAGCAGGAAGGAAGAAGTCATTGGGGAAGAAGGTGCAACTGTAGTCTGAAAAACCGACACCACTGGAAAAGATGTTCCAGGTCTCCTATGGATTGGCATGGTTTGTTTTCCCAAATGAAAATTATGAAGATTATGTCAACCAGAAGGTTTGCACCTAGAGTAGCACGGACTGGAGTAATACTGGCCTAGTTCCCTATCTTATTTCTTAGTACCAGAAAAGGAGTGGACATCCTGCCATTGTTACTTTTATACTTAGCTCCAGGCAGTGAACGTACTTAATATTCCTCCTGTTTTTCCCACAACAACCCTGTGAGGTTGGATGAGCTGAGAAAGAGTGACTGGCCCCAAGTCATCCAGCCGGCTCTCGTGCCTAAAACGGGACTAGAAATCCAGTCTGCTGGTTTCTAGGCCAACATCTGAAGCGTAGACCAGATTGGCTGTCTGCCATGTCAGTTGACTCTAACCGCACTGAGCAATGGGATTTCGAACTTGGAACACTGGGATGAAGGCAGTTAGGGGAGGGGGCTTCCTATTGGTCCACTTGAGTAGCCCCCCCACCAGTGAAGTGTCAGTTATTACTAAGGATTGTGGGAATTGAGCAGTTTGAATTTGGCCAATGTGTGGAGTAATGTGTGGCTTTTTGTCAGTTGACAGTTTGTCAGTTAGAATACTTTACCTGTGGCTCTTTGTCAGTTGGTCCAGTTCAGAATTCCAGGTTTTCAAATCTTGCCTTTCTGTTTGGATAGGTTGGCAAAGAAAATTCTGGTTATTTGTTTCATTGTTTTTTTGAATAGTTGGCAGTTAAATAATATAGATAGAGGGAATTTGGGGTTGGGTGGCAGTGGGGGTGGGGGTGGTATTAGATATTAGGAAGCTAATTTAAAGGTAGACATGGCTGAAAACGCGACATCTACTTCCCCAAAGGTAAATAATCCCGACGGGATAACTTCTACTTTGGTTGTAAGGTGTTAGAAGCCAGTAGGTTTCGGTTTTCACCATATTGGTCCTTGATACCTCTCCCTTCCCGATCCTTTAAAAGGTCAGATCAGTTATTGAACTAGGGACAGATCCAAGAAAGATTTCAGCACCTCATCTTGGCTGCACCAGGGATAAAAGCTTCCTTAATTCTCCTTGGGATGTCATTTGAAATAGGCAGAGATTTAAATCAATCCAATTCATTTCCGTATCAGAACTTTAGAAGGACAATATTAAATATATCAAATTGGTGTGCGTCTGGTTGCACTCTTGCCCCCACCTCTAGGAATTGGACATTGAGGAAATTCTATGCCTGGCTGAGACACAAGAGAATGAACCATCCACAAGTGCAACCGATGATCTGCCTTCACAGTTTAAGGTACACAATCTTAGTACACACACACACACACACACACACACACACACACACACACACACAGAGCAGGGTGATAAGCAGAAACTTGAATTGCACCCCAGAAAGACACATGAAACTAGTGCAGCTTTGGTATAGTATGAATGAATCACGAGGTGTGCAAAGCTGTGGATGCTGCTTCTTTATGGATCATCTGAAGTTTCTGCTTGCCTTCAAGGGTAGCCCACTGTGGAGTGCATTGCAACAGTCCAAATGGGAAGCAACTAGAACTTGAGTGACCATGAAGGGGGCTTCCCTGTCCACGAACAGGCACAATTAGTGCATAAATCGAATCCATGCAAAGGCCCCAATTGTCAATACTGCCCTCTACTCCCTGGGAATATTAGATACTAAATATGGCTACATACATTATATTTCTCTGTGAGACGTGGCTGAATTCATCCCTCCTGTGCTCTATTACTACAGTAAGAGACTATCATGTTTGCTGGTCCAATCGTGAAATCCTTAGAGGGGCTAGTGTTGCTATCGTCTATAAAAAAAATCCCTAAATCTAAAAAATATTCAAATCACACAGGAGCCTGCTCAGGGGTGGGTTGCTAATCCCGTTCCAACCGGTTCGGTTGGAACGGGGCCGGCGGCGTCCTCATGCACGTGCGCAGTTCACGCATGCGTCTTAGCACCTGCGCGATGCTCCAACTGCTCACGGAGACTTGCGCAGGCGCTGTATGTGCCATCCAGCTGCTCATGGAGAATTGCGCAGGCGCTGTATGTGCCATGCGCCTGCGTGGAAGCGCATAAGCCTTCAAAGACCGGTAAGGAGCACGGGCGGGCGGGTGGGGCCCCTCGCTGTTCCCGGAAGTTACTTACTTCCGGGTTCGCCAACCAACCGGTTCGCGGGGACCGCCGCGAACCGGTTGAAACCCACCCCTGAGCCTGCTCTTCCTGAGACGAATGTACAACAGAACTAATACATACAACCATATACAATGCCGTTACAAATCTGGGATTGGACCAACTAGTTAAAAACAACACTAGACTCAAAAACTGCTTAGGGTCTCATCCTCTGCAATAGTTTAAACTCAATCTACGGTCTACAAATATATGAACCCTTTTCCAAGAGTGACCAACATGATTGACTTTTGTCTCAATTTACGTCCTTAAAAAGATGATCATAATTCAGAATCCCAAAGTATAACTTTAGAAAAGCCAACTATGATCTCTCATAACCGATGACCTTTCATCCCTTGATTGGCAAAGTCTGTTCACTGGCTGCAACACTGCCGAAGACTATTTTTTTGCACAAAGTCAAAAGAATAATCTATATGTACCACTAAAAACCACCAAAACTAGGAAAAACAAATTACCAATAACAATAAGGAAGCTTCAGTCAAAAAAAAAAAAAAACCTTCATTGGCGCAAAAACAAAACTGGATATGTAACTAACTTCAAAAGTCACCACAAAACCTTATGCCAATAGATAAAGGCAGAATGCATTAGTTATGAAACCTACTACGCACAAAATCCACCCATGCCTTCTATATTTTTTTAAACAATAAACTTAAAAGATCCATCCCATCACTAAAAGGGCCAAATGGGAAGGACTGTAATGATGAAACTGTTAAGGCCAACCTCTTAAACACATTCTTCAGTTCAGTCTTTGTAAACAACAATGGCTCATGCCCCACATTTCCCAATCGTACCACAACCAATTAATGTCGATTTTACAGAAGATGCTGTTGAAAAGGCACTACATAACCCTAAGCCATCTTTATCTATTGGCCCTGATGGATTATGTGCCTACTTTTTAAAAAGCTCTCAACCACCATAGCATCTCCTTGCCTAACTTATGGTCACTAGCGAAGGTCACCCCTAGTTTCAAAACGGGTGACCCCAGCCTAGTTGAAAATTATAGACCAATCTCATTATGTTGCATCACCTGCAAAGTCATGGAATCAATCATAAACCAATCCATTACCCTCTACTTACCCTCTACTTAGGGACAAACAACCTACTCTCTAACAAGCAGTTTGGCTTCAGAAAAAAAAACTGTCCTGCAATCTGCAACTTTTACACTGCAAAAACATATCGACTTCACAACTCGACCAGGATAAAGCAATAGACACAATTTATATAGACTTCTGTAAAGCCTTTGATTCAGTGGTACACGACAAACTACTTCTAAAACAAAAATCTTCTGGCATCTCTAGTTCCCCGCATAAGTGGATACCTATCAAACAGGCAACTAGTCAAAATAGGAAATGCCTTACCAAACCATGCACCTGTTAACAGTGGAGCCCCCAAGGTAGTGTTCTAAAACCCACACTCTTTATACTTTACATAAATGACCTTTGCAATCATATCATAAGCAACTGCGTTCCCTTTGCTGATGATGTAAAACTATTCAACACCACCAACAATGCTGCTACCCTACAAAAAGACCTTGTCTATGTGTCAGAATGGTCAAACAATTATCACTCCAATCCCAACCAACAAATGCTCTGTTCTTGCACATTGGCAAAAAAAAAATCAAAACACAAAATACAATCTGGGCCGATATGACTTCTTAGTCAACCCCCATCCTGTCAATGACCTCGGAGTAATCATCTCAAATGATCTAAGTGCCAATGCTCATTGTAACAGCATTGCTAAAAAGGCATTAAGAGTTCTTAATCTAATATTGCATAGCTTCTTCTCCGGTAATATTGAACTGCAAACTAGAGCATACAAAACTTTGCTAGACCAATTCTTGAATACAGCTCATCTGTCTGGAACCCACACTGCATATCAGACATTAATACAACGAATCCAGAGATATTTTGCGAGAAGAGTCCTCTGCTCCTCTGCTCGCAACCTTATGACACCAGGCTTGAAATTTTGGGCTTAGACAACTAAGAACTTTGCCATCTTCATGCCAATTTCATTTGACATAAAATTATCTGCTACAATGTCCTACCTGTAAATGAATACTTCAGCTTCAACCACACACGCTCACAATAGATACAAACTGATGGTAAACCGCTCCAAACTCGACTGCAGAAAATACAACTTCTGCAACAGAGTGGTCAATGCCTGGAATGCGTTACCTGACTCTGTGGTTTCTTCCCCAACCCCAACCCCCAAATTTAACCTTAGACTGTCTACTGTCGACCTCAGCCCATTCCTAAGAGGTCTTTAAGGGGCGTGCATAATCACACCAGCGTGCCTACCATCCCTGTCCTAATATTTCCTTGTATTTGTATCCATTTCATGTATTCATAATCATGTTTATACATTATCTATTATCCAATTCATGCTTGATGAAATAAATAAATAAAAAAGAAGCTATCAGTCCAGGAGGGCTAAGTGGTGCATCATTTCTGTCCATGAGAAAACTACCCCATTGAAGTATAAAGATGGTCCCTCTCCAGAGCCCCATAAATACTGCAGGAAGGTGGGCGACACTACACAGGAAAGGGTTTGCACAAATAAAGATAGGACCCACCAAATTGGCCAGCAAGGAAGGGTTTTTGATCATTTGTGCCCTCATGGGCTGTTCTTCTGTCCTAGGACAAGGCCAAAAGTGTAAAACCTCGAATCCGGGAAGAAAACAACCCGCCCCAAATCAAGGAGGAGCCGGGAAGTGAAGCCTCTTCTTCACAGCCTCCAGACAATCAGTCAGTAGCAGGACAGAAGAAGGTAAGCATCAGCACTGGGGGAACTGGGATTTCCTGGTGGAGAAAATGGCAGACTAACATTTAAGGCCTGCCATTTCCTCTCTATTTTGGGAGCGCCACCTTAGCCAGGGGCTGTCGCTCAGAAAAATCCCAGACTGATGGAGCCATTTGCTGAGTCGTGCTGGGATCCTTCCTCTAGTCCAGTGTTTCTCAACCTTGGCGACTTTAAGTCCTATGGACTTCAATTCCCAGAATTCCCCAGCCAGCTATGCTGGCTGGGGGATTCTGGGAGTTGAAGTCCACAGGACTTAAAGTCGCCAAGGTTGAGAAACACTGCTCTAGTCTCTCTCTCTGAGAAAAGGATCTTGCTGCTGCCAAGAATTGTACTGATTACTAGTAGGGTATTTTGTTTTGTTTTTAATTATTTTTAAATAGCACCACATGCACAGGTAGTCCTCGGCTTACACTTAGTTCACTTAGCGACCGTTTGAAGTTATAACAGCACTGAAAAAAAGGAACTTATGACCGTTTAGTGCACTCTATGACCATGACAGCATCTCGATGGTCAGAGGTTTTACATTTCGCTGCTTGACAACTGGCTCCTGTTTATGACAGTCACAATGTCCCGGGGTTACGTGATTCCCCCTTTTGCGACCTTCCAAGAAGCCAGGTCAATGGGGAAGCCGGATTCACTTACCAAACACTGCGGCAAGAAAAGTCGCCAAATGGGGCAAAACCCGTTTAAGAAATTCCTCCTATAAATTTGGGGCTCGATTGGGGTTGTTAATTGAGGAGTATCTGTACTCTACTCCTCGGCTTATAACCGTTCATTTAGCAACCATTTGAGGTTACAACAGCAACAGAAAAAAAGTGACTTACTTCCTTGCCCTTATGGTCAGTGCAGCATCCCCAAGGTCACATGGTCAAGATTTTGGTGCTTAGCAACCAGCATATATTTCTGACTGTCACAGCATCCCAGGGATGTATGAGAGCCATCTGCCTCTCCACCCGGCTTCCAACAAGCCCAGTCAGTGAAGGAAGTCAAATTCCCTTATTGATTTTTCATGATTCACTTAACAACTGCAGTGATTTTGCTTACAAGCCTGGTCCAAAAAAACCGGCCATTAAATCAGGTGTGAATCATTTAACAGCTGCCTTGCTTTGCATCAGAAATGTCTGGTCCCCATTATAGCTGTAAGTCGAGGGCTGCCTGTATAGATCCCCCCGCCCCTCATTATGAGTAAGGTCCTAGACTGGACTACTGCAACGTGCTCTACATGGGGCAGCCCTTGAAGAGCATTCGGCGACTCCAGCTTGTCCAGAATGCAGCCGCACGAGCGATCGTGGGTGCACCTCGTTCACCCACGTAACACCTATCCTCCACGAGCTGCACTGGCTGCCTATTGGTCTCCGATAGGCTTCAAGGCGCTAGTCATCACTTATAAAGCCCTTCATGGTATTGGACCTGGGTACTTGAGAGACCGCCTGCTGCCAATTACCTCCACTAGACAGATTAGATCCCACAGATTAGACCTCCTCCGAATCCCATCCGCCGGCCAGTGTCGACTGGCGACTACCCGGAGGAGAGCCTTCTCTGTGGCTGCTCCGACCCTGTGGAACGAACTCCCCATGGAGATTCGAACCCTCACCACCCTCCAGGCCTTCCGCAAAGCCCTTAAAACCTGGCTGTTCCAACAGGCCTGGGGCTAAAGAACCGTTGCCCCCGTCTCGAATGGTATGACTGTCATGTGTTTTAAATTATGCATTGTTTTGTGTCGTTTTTAATTTTGTCTGTATCACCCCTTCCCTGGTTTGAGTTGTGAGCCGCCCTGAGTCCCCTTCGGGGGAAAAGGGCTGCATATAAATAAAATAAACATTCAAAAATAAACATTCAAACACTCTTATACATTCTAATTTTTTGCTCCCCTCCCCAAGGAGGATGGGGTAAATAAGAATGCCCCGAAGATGAAAGAGAAGAAAGAAATCAAAGATAATCAACCAGGCCAAAGCCATGGAAATAAGGATAAACAGCCAGGCCAAAGCCCTGAAAAAAAGATTAAGAAGTCAGACAGAAGTCCAGAAATCCAAGTTCAGCCATTAGTCAAAAAGCAAGAATGCAAAGTTCAGCCCTCACCCAAAATCCAAGAAAGCAAAGCTCAGCCCTTAGACAAAACCCAGGAAAGCAAAGCTAAGCAGTTAAACAAAATCCAAGAACGCAAAGCTCAACAGCCAGTCAAAAGCCAAGAAAGCAAAGCTGAGAAGTTAACCAAAAGCCCAGAAATCAAAGCTCAGTCCTTAGTCAAAAGCCAAGAAAGCAAAGCTCAGCAGCCAGTTAAAATTGAAGAAAGCAAAGCTCAGCCGTTAACCAAAATCCAAGAAAGCAAAGCTAAGCATCCAGTCAAAACCCAAGCTAGCAAAGCTAAGCTGTTAACCAAAAGTCCAGAAATCAAAGCTGAGCAGTTAACCAAAATCCAAGAAAGCAAAACTAAACAGCCACTCAAAGTCCAAGAAAGCAAAGCTAAGCAATTAACCAAAAGCCCAGAAATCAAAGTTCAGCGCTTAGCCAAAATCCAGGAAACCCAAGCTCAGTCCTTAACCCAAAGAAAAGAAAAGAAGGCTAAGCAGCCAGCCAAAATCCAAGAAAACAAAACTCAGCAGTTAACCAAAAGCCCAGAAACCAAAGCTCAGAGCACAGCCAAAATCCAAGAACTCAAAGCTCAGCAGTTAGCCCAAAGCCATAAAAAACAAAGCTGAGCAGTTAAGCAAAAGCCAAGAAATCAAAGCTCAGCGCTTAGCCCAAAGCCAAGAAATCAAAGCTAATAATCAGCCAGTCAAAGTGCAAGAAAGCAAAGCTCAGCCGTTAACCAAAATCCAAGAAAGCAAAGCTAAGCAGCCAGTTAAAATCCAAGAAAGAAAAACTAAGCTGTTAACCAAAAGCCCAGAAAGTAACCCTCACCAGTTAACCAAAATCCAAGAAATTAAAGGTCAGCGCTTAGCCAAAATCCAACAAAGCAAAGCTCAGCAGTTAGCCAAAATCCAAGAACTCAAAGCTCAGCAGTCAGCCAAACACCAAAAACAGGGAGAAAAACAGGATGAAATGGAACAGGTACCTACTGGTGTTAACCTGTCTTGGAGGCTACACCATTACTAATTTTAACCAAGGTTCACATATGTGTTTTAATAACTTGACTGTGAGCTTATGTGAATAATTTAACCTTGGTTAAAATCAACTTCATATTATGGGTAAAACTTCCTTTTACTTCATTCTTTGGGTGTTTGGGCCAGGGTGAATGCTTTGTCTGGCCTTGTTAGAACTGGGAAGCTAAGCCGGATTGGATTGGGTTAACTGGGTGGAAGAGCATCAGGAACTCCCCAGATTCTGGTGTTGACTGAGAAATCTAAGAAACATCTCAGAAGAAGACAAACAAAATCATAACCGATATTGAGACTTTGTAACTACTTTGCTTGCACACAGTTTGCAATTGGCTACCATTGAGCGTGTGTATTGAATGATGCTTTAGCTGGCTTCCTAGGCTCTTCAAATTACTCAGTTCTCCCCAACAGTGCCTCGAATTCTAGATATTTCCTGTCTTCAAATAATGTTATTTTGGTTTTGCCCAGTTCTGAGAAATCAGGAGACTGCATAGGAAGATAAAATTTCCATGCAGCTGAGCTTCAAATTTGTTTTCAGGGAGATTTCTCCTTCTTCAGTGATCATTGTATAAGTGATCCCAAAGCTCAGAAAGTTGTTGGGTTGACACATTTTTAAAAAATCCAAAAGCTTTGCCCACACAAAATAGGAAGAAAAGGTTGGAGTGAGTTTTGAGAGCCTCCAGATAACCCAGTCAGTAGAAGGACAGAAGAAGGTAAGCATGAGCACTGGTGGAGAGCCATTTGCCTCTCCATCCAGCTTCCAACAAGGGAAGTCAGTGAGGGAAGCCAGATTGGCTTATTGATTTTGTATGATTCACTTAACAACTGCAGTGATTCTGTTTACCAGTCTGGTCCAGGAAGAAAAAGTTGGAGTGAGTTTTGAGAGTTGGCTAACTATCTTTCAAAACTATCCACCAGGCCAGTGAAAGGTGGGTGTCTTCTTGCTAAAGAGGGATGCAAAAAGGTACATGGTAGTATTTCTCTCTATTATTTTACATCTCTGGCCATTCAGAATAGAAAGACAAAAAGCTAAAAACAATTCATTTATAGATACATGTCCCAAATCAGTCACAATCAAAGAATGCTGAAGATTACATCTCTTTTAGAAAGTGAAATGCATATTTCTCGGTTTTAGTCACGAGAGGGTTGTGCAATTCCATTCGTTTAGGAAGTCCCATTATCACAAAAATGAGCCACGATGGCTCAGCAGTTAAAGACACTGGGTTTGTCAGCTGGACGGCTGACAGCCTGGGTCCGAGACCCACGTTCCACATAATGGGTGAGCTCCCGTTACTTGCCTCAGCTCCTCTGTCCACCTAGCAGTTCGAAAGCATGCAAATGTGAGTAGATGAATAAGCACCACTACAGATAACAGCACTCCACGTGCCTTTGGCATACGTGGCCACATGACCACAGAAATTGTTTTCAGACAATGCTGGGGTTAAGCACCGTCCTTTAGAGTCACCATGACTGGACAGAGTAAATCTTGACCTGTACTTCATTATCCTAAACATGGAGAGCCCTGTTTGAAGGGGCAAAGGAATCACCTGGAAATTCCAGGAATCAGAATGCAACTTTCTCACCACCCTTGGGGTTTTCTTGGGGTGGGGGTGGGGGGTGTTTTTCCATTTCCTTATTGGCACATCTGTGACTTTCCATCCTTTGCTGTTTCATGAGGGATGCTATCTCCTCTTGTCTTTTCACAGCCCAAAGGCGCCGAGGCAAAACCGGTCCTCATCAAAGATGTGGAAGAGGAGGAATTGGACCAGGCAACCTTCAACATTGTGAGTCTTCTCCAGGAACCCAATGGGGAAATGTCCAAGAGGGCTGGTTGCTGACCCCAGAAAATGTCCCTTTGACTCAGGAGGGCAGCGGCTGTTTAGTTACGAAATCAGCTTGCCTCTTATAAAATTTCCGTGAAAGATAAACCAATCCCAAAAGATTTAAAAATAGGGAATGGGGATCAAAGGGGGGAAACTGGAAAAATGAGAAGAAGAAGAAGAAGAAGAGGAGGAGGAGGAGGAGGAGGAGGTGGTGGTGGAGGAGGAGGGGGGATGGGGAAGGACACAAAGAAGGACTTCAGACTTTCTTCAGGTCAGAAACAAATAAACAGGTAAAAGTACGACCACAACTGAGCCCAGACTTTATGTTTGTTAAGTGGAAAATTAGCTAAGTGAGTTTTGCCCCCATTTTACAACCTTTCTTGCTACAGGTGTTAAGTGAATCACTGCAGTTGTTAAATTAGCAACACGGTTGTTAAGGGAATTGGGCTTCCCCTTTGACAGAAGGTCGCAAAAGGGGATCACATGACCACAGGACACTGCTCCCGTCATTAATAGGAACCAGTTGCCCAAGCATCCGAGTGGGAATCACGTGACCATGGGGATGCTGGAAAGGTCATAAGGGTAAAAAAAAGGGTCATCAGTCACTTTGAAAAGACAGCTGACATGCTGCCAAGCCAAACACCGGTCCCTGGCATATTCATCTCAACAGAAAATTACTTTACCCCCACCCCAACAAATTTACTTCTGAAACAGGAGAATGGTAGATTTGCTGGTATGGGATCGAAAAAGGAGAAGGATGAACCTTCCACGCAAATGTTGTCCTCTCTGCAGCATGTTTACTTGTCTTGTGAACAAGGATGACTCCTGTGGCTTCATTTGGAGAGGGTGCCCACAGCAGATCCCCTCCCCCAAATTCAAATGGGCCCTAAGCCTAAAAAGGTGGCCTCCACGGGGGTCTCCCTTTCTTCCTCCTTCCTTCTGATGTGCGACTCTAATGCGGAGCTTTGCTTTTTGTGTCCTCCACAGTGCAAAAAGCTAATGAGGCCTGTAAAAAATTCCTTGAGGCAGCTGGATAAGCCAGAAAGTGGACTTTCAGACCATGACCTGCTGGAGCAAACTCGCAATTCTCTTCTCAACATAGGAGACCACATAGCGGATTGTTTGAAAATCCACAGTGAACCAGATGTTCTTGACATATGGAGAAGGTTATTTGCCTGCCGACCAAATCTTCAGTCTCTCTCTCTGTCTCTCACTCTCTTGTCCTGATGTTGCAGTCAGACTTGAGGGTCAGGAGTGTTTTTGAGTTTGGAGGAATAGGGGAAGAAGAGGCAGAATCTGGGGATGGAGTTAAAAGAGGAACCAGACTAGAATCTCTACATAGCCACAAGTAAACTAAATCCAATTCCCCTTGAATTCCAGTTCCTAAAGAGAGAAAATTAAAATATCTCTTCACCTTCTTTCAGGAATCTATGGGTATTCGTCTCGAAGTTTATCGAATTTAACACCCAGAAATTACACAAGTTATACAAGATGGCTAGCCAAAAGCGAGCCCGGGAACAGGAGGTAAGAACAGAGAGTGGTTTGTGTGTGTGTGTGTTTGTGTTGTGCAGTGGAATGGAAGGGATACGAATATGAATAAAGAGAAGGAAGGAAAGGGAACATCCTGTAGAAAAGAAAATCTCAGGAACTGGAGGAATTATTGTTGAGACTTTTAGGTGGGACTGTGCTCTTTCCTTTTCCTTTCTTTCTTTTTTCTTTTTGCTCCTGGCTCTGTCATTGCTGTCCTAAAAGCCAGATGTTGGGTTGTAGAAGAGAGGAGGAGAAATCCTATCTTTAGGATTGGTGGGCCTTTCAATGCTCAGGGGACATTGAGTCTTCTCAAGAGCCGAGGTGGCGCAGTGGTTAAATGCAGCACTGCAGGCTACTTCAGCTGACTGCAGTTCTGCAGTTAGGCTGTTCAAATCTCACCGGCTCAGGGTTGACTCAGCCTTCCATCCTTCTGAAGTGGGTAAAATGAGGACCCGGATTGTTGTTGGGGGCAATATGCTGACTCTGTAAACCGCTTAGAGAGGGCTGAAAGCCCTATGAAGCGGTATATAAGTCTAACTGCTATTGCTATTGCTATTCTGGCACACTCCTTGGTGGGCCTGTAATTGTGTGTGAGTCTCCAGATCCTTTTGCCAGACTTGGCCCTTTATTAAACAGTCAGAGTAGAACTGGAAGGGACCTTGGAGGTCTTCTAGTCCAATCCCCTGCTCAAGCAGGAGACCCTATACCATGTGAGATGAGTGGCTCTCCAGTCTCCATTGATGGAGTTTCATTGCTTTTTCTTCAAGCTGCCTGACAAATGCAACTGTTGGGGTCCCTGGGGTGCCAAAAGGGGCTGGCCTAGGAAACCTTGATGATGAAGACAAGTCTGGTCACAAATGAAGAAGTTGAGGGTGGAAAGCCTTAAAGCTTTTACTTTTCTTTCTGTTTGTTTGTTTAACCCTTTCCTCTAGAAGAGGTTCTCCAATATTCTCCAGCAACCTCCCTCCTCCCCAGTTCCTGCTTAATAAGACCCAAATCACGGTTACTGTTGGCTTTTTGAGTTTTCCCACGATGTTGTCTTTCTGCTCGGCAGGAACAGAAGAAGAAGGAAGAGACAACGAGTGGCAAGTGGCTTCGTCCAGAAACTCCTGGGCCCAGTCGAGATATTCCACTGCTTCCTTTCCCCCAAAGCCCGCATTCACAAAATCTGCAGCAACCATCTCCCCAGCCTTCACAGATTCATGGACATGAATTCATGAAATACCACCAGCCAAATAGAAGGGACTTTGGCCATACAGGTGAGATTTCCCTTCTTCTGATGTCCCATCTAGCTCCCTGAGATGGGGGAAGGTGGCAATGCACGACCATCCTTGGTCCCCTTATTGGGACCACATGGGGTACAAGGTTCACGAGCCTCCCAATTTATCTCTGTATCGATGGTGGGATTCAACCAGTTTGCACGTATTTGGGAGAACCAGTTGTTAACTTTCTAAGCAGTTCGGAGAACCGGTTGTTGGAAGAAATCTCCTTTTGGTTTTTTCCCCACTTTACAGGGCTAATCCTGTAAGGAAGGGAGGAAGGAAACATTCTGGTGTTGTTTCTAGATTAATCTTAATTGCCCTGCTTACAGAAACTGCCTCTCCGGTTAACCCTTATTGCATCATAACAGCTAAGGAAAAGCACCCATCGACCTGAGTGATGTTGAGTTGGCCACGCCCACCCAGTCACATGACCATCAAGCCCCATTTACCCAGCTGGTCATTAGGAAGAGAACCGGATGTTAAATTATTTGAATCCACCACTGTTTACAGCCCTCTCTAACAGCTTACAGAGTCAGCCTATTGCCCCCAACATGCCTACCCAGCTGTTCATTAGGGCAGAGAACCAGTTGTTAAATTGTTTGTATCCCACCACTGCTCTGTTTGGACACTGCTATGGATACTTTGTGTTACTGTTCCTCCTTTTTCTTATTTTCTTAAAAAAAAGAGATAATAAAAATCAAATGAATAGTAGACAAAGGCAGAAGTTCACATAACAAAGTCCATTTGAATAAGATCCTTGGGCTTTTTTGTGAAAGAGTGCTAGCTTCACCCCCTTCCTTCTCATGCAGGGCGAAGGGAATGGCAGAGGGATCCCCAGTTTAACTACAGTTGGAATGTGTATACCAATTGGGGCCGAAACCGGTACCAGCCGTACGAGCCCCGCTGGCACCGGGAACACCATTATGCAGATTGCCAGGCGCGCAGAGAACAGTATCAGAGCTCAGGAAACTACCAGCCCAGCAACGTCTCCCGTAAACGCCCCTATGATCCATACAACAGTGAACGCAATTACCGCGGACAACCGGACTACAGGTGAGGTGCTAAGCAGGCCATTCGGCTGGTCGGTGGGTCTTCTGCAGGAGTCAGCATGCCAAAGGCAGGGAATGGTGTTTGTCAGCCAGATCATGGAACGGAGATAGCAAGGAATCCTAGATCTGTAGGGTTGGTAGGGTCTAATAATGGACCCTTAAAAGCCTGACCTCCCTGCCCTCCTACACCCCAAATGCCCAGATGGGGTTATTTTGTGTCTCTTTGAGCCAAGGTGGCGCAGTGGTTAAATGCAGCACTGCAGGCTACTGCTAGATCAGCAGTTCAGCAGTTCAAATCTCACCGGCTCAGGGTTGACTCAGCCTTCCATCCTTCCGAGGTGGGTAAAATGAGGACCCAGATTGTTGGGGGCAATATGCTGACTCTCTGTAAACCGCTTAGAGAGGGCTGAAAGCCCTATGAAGCGGTATATAAGTCTACTGCTATTTGAGTATTATGAATGGTTGAGGGAGATAGGGACGCCTGGCCTATGGGTGAGAAGTAGGAGCTCCTTAAAAAGAGATCCAACCTAGAAATAAGGAGAGTTTCCTGACAGCAAAAGCAATTAGGCAGCCAAATAGCTTGCCAGCTGGGCTTGTGGGTGCTCAATCGGTAGAGGCTTTCAAAAATAGGCTGGACAACCCTTTGATTGGGATGGCATGAGGCTTCTGCCATGAGCAGGGGGTTGGACTAGAAGACCTCCAAGGTCCCTTCCAACCCTATGATTCTCTTACAACCTCTCTTCCTACTGGAAAGAGTTGCTGTTCATTTTTTCTTAACAATCTTGCGTTCCTTCATCGCAGGCATCTCTGCCCCTTTGTGTAAGCATATGTTGTATCATGGCCCACAATACAAAGTCCGTAGGCTTGGGCTCCAGCTCTGCTCTTGTCCATCTTCTTTCCTTCCTCTAGTGTCCAGATACGGCTGAACTGGGCTGACATTCCTGTTCTCTTCCATGCCTTTGGCACTAGAGGGAGTTAAGCACCCCAAGATCTAGATACGGTCATTTTTTCCTCTTCTGTTGAGTTGAATGTTTTGACAACTTCTTCTTTCCCCTCCAGGTACTGCTATGAAGCCAAGAGGCAACGGTTAGATGAATTCAGGCCCCAGAATTACCCAGAAGATTATCAGAGGATGGCTGACTATAGACCGCCCTTGAGTCATCATGGGCAAGGACCATCTGACCATTACAGGCCTTTCCACCCAGACAAATCTGCTGATTACAAGCAACTCCTTCTCCCTCCTCACTCCCATCTCTCTGACCCTCGCTCTCCACCTTCTCAGAAATCTCCGCTTGGTATCAGGTCTTCCATTCAGTATCACTCACTTCTGGATAGGCCCTTAGAGCAGAGGAACAATCCAGAATATAAATGGAGTGGCCGGAAAACCTAGAGGTTATATTTGTGATAAAGGCATTGGCCACTGTTGAAATGATTTCCAATGTAAATATGTTCTTTATAAAATATGTATTATTATTTTCCTATGGTTAAACTGCAGTATTTTGGATTGTTGTACATTGAAAGTTCCGTTTTTCAAAAATTGGAATTTCTATCTCTCTATCTCTCCTCCCCCAAATAGTTGTCCCTGAGGTTATTTATAACTTAACGGTTTTCTTGTTTTGAAAATATAGAAGTCTTTTATTACTTCAGCTTAAAAGCCTGATTCTAGATAGTGAAAACAAAATCTTCCTCAGTCATTCGTTCTTTTCATATTCACCTCCTTTTTTCATATTGTTTGACATTTTCTGGATTTATTTTTTCTTTTTGATCTCTTCTCTGAAAAGTATCCCAGTAGTTTGAAAAAGACCTCAATGCAGAAATTTGAAATGTGGCCAAATGGTACGTATGACCTAAGATATTCCTCCCCATCACAAATCTATTTTTACTGAAAGGTGATGACATTTTTAATTTTTTTAATTGATCTTTGTTTTTCTGAATTTGGTAATTATTTTGGCAGCAAGGTGAGCTGGGTTTTACAGTGAACTAGCCAATTCAACAAACACAACAAAAATGATCTGGTTTATACCATTTTTTTCATCCTAAAGATTGCATCAACAGAAAATCAGGACTGTGTTATTGGGAAGAAAAAGAAATTTATTTGCTTTTTTTTAAAATCAATAAATAATTTACAATATTTACATCACAACACTCCATACAATTTCCACACACATGCAATAAGCTTGAAAGGGAGGCAGTGTGTTTGTTATATGCTTTCCCTGTCTTTATTCAGATTTTCATTCAGAGCCTCTTGGGTCTTCATCGGCTGAATTCACTCAGAAGCCAAAATTTGACTGAAGATAATAAAAAATAAAGTGCTTTGTTAATAATTAGAGGTTTAAGAAACGATATCTGGGAAACGGTTTTAGAGCTCATCATAATCAGAGAAATAAGTTGAAGAGAATGAAAGATGACAGTTAGGTAAGAAAAACCTCCCTATTTGTTACATTTTACTGTTTTCAAGAATTTTGATTTATGAAACGCTAAAATGAAATGCCATTTTGATAGTGGCCAGTTAATTTGGATTAAAATCCCCCTCCTCTTATAGTGACATCATTGAATCGGGTTTATAGGAGTTGTAGTTAGCATGGGTTATGAGCATTTTTGAGGAAAACTTCACGTGAAGGATGAGTTCTCATCTTCATCGCAAACAGGGTGATAATTCAGGTTTTCATTGCTGAATTGTATAAATTCAGCCAAAGATTTCCATATATGGTTTATCCAGTTCCTTAAATGTTATTCAGGCAAAAACATTTAAAAAATCACACTGCATTTCTTCTGTCACACTTGGACGAAGCTGCAAGAGATAATTGGTGGAAATTTGGAAAAAATGTCTTGAAAAAGCTAGGTGATGATTGTGTTCCAAAGTGAATGGCAATGGGTGCCATAGGTTTATGCAAGCATGCATGAATTATGAAGGCAAGACAATCTTCACTCTTCACAGTCATTTATTCCTGGTATCCACCTACCATCTAGGACTTTTACTCCAATCCAATTTGCCTGAAATGCTATCTAAATAGGGTCAGTGGTGATAAAACCTGGCAACCAAGCACTGTGGACATTCTGACTTATACTTTTTGTGAAATCATAGTACAGTTTGCTAATAGTACTTTTGAGCTAAATGTGGACAGAGAGAGATGTCCATCTTGACTCCCTAGACATCTGAAAACGTGGGAATAGAGTCTCCCCTAGGACCCTTTCCAAGTGACCCCAATTATTCTCAAACTACACAAGGCAATAGAGAAAACAATCATGTCCACTGATGAACAAATCATGAAGAGAAGTAATAAAAGTACTCTTTTAAATATTTTAGGAAAGAAGCAGGGGAATCTCATCTCTTTGCTCACTTGGCAAAATGAACATGTGTAACATTTAGTATGTGTTCAACTTACTACACACTCAAACAAGATAAAATATCAGCTAGCAGATGATCAGATGGATGTTCATGCTTGAAACATACAAAAACAAGGCTTTGTGTATATCTGGATGTCCTTCTGGTGTTGTGATGGTCAGATAGGGCTCACAATTTAGGAGCAGACTGAACTCACTTTCAAAGGTTTCCCTAAAACTTGCATGTTGTCAATCTACACAGCAAACACACCCACACAATATGTCCCCTTCCCAAGAACGGGGTTACACCCATTATGGTGTATTCAAAATAGAAAGGTATCAGGATAAGTTTAAGGATGGGAGAGTTCTCATCTGGCAGCTGGACCTAAACCCAACATAATGTTTCAACAATTCCTTAGCTCAGGTGTTGTACAAAGAAAAACATGGAGCTAAAGAAGGTGCATCTTGTAAAACGGTACTTCCAGAATACTGAGGCAGGCCTTCTATCTCTGCCTTTCTCCCTCGAATAAAACAATGGCATTGTTGATGAGGCCTACCCATCTTCTGGAAACGCACAACTTCTCGATGATAATTGATTTATGATCAATGACCCATCACTTGTTGCTCGTATGTAATATGAGCTTATGTACCGGAGACAAATTCCTTGTGTGTTCAATTACACTTGGCCAATAAAGAATTCTATTCTATAATACAAGACCCAAATGGTACAGTAATGCCACCAACTCAGCAGGCAGCCTTCTCAGAAGGGAGATTGACTGGAACAGCTCATCATGTCGACTGCAGAAGCAGAAAGGAAGAAGTCATTGGGGAAGAAGGTACAATTACGGTCTCAAAACTGACACCACTGGTAAAGATGTTCCAGCTCATCTATGGACTGGCATAGTTTGTTTTCCAAAATGAAAGACTTGAGGATTATGTCAACCAGAGGATTTGCACCTAGTGGTGGCACAGCTGGAGTAATACTGGCCTAGTTCCCTAGCTTATTTTCCTATGTAGAATAGGAGTGGACAACGAGTTTGAAAACAGGACAAACATTGTGGTTCTCAAACCACACCCAAGAGTTGGAAAGAAAACACAATCTGCTCACATTGCCCATGAAACCAGGTTGACCCTCCCATTCCTCCCCCATTCATTCTTGGCTAAAGCGAAAGGAAGCCATTTTCTATGAAGGAGACCGAAATGGAGTGAGCAAGGAAGGAAATGAGTTTGTGAGGGTGATGTCTGCCCAGAGGAGGCAAATGGACAATCAAAACCTTGCAGATTGGCTCCTAGGCACCATTCCTCTGGAAGTGGAGGGAAATACCATCGATACACCCACCCATCCAGGAGCAGCTGCCAGCAGCTGCCCAAGCCAATCTGGAGAGAAGTGTGCACCAGCAGGCTCCCATGCACAAGGATGCAACCACGCGAATCCATTTTTCATGAGCAGGATGCAAAAACAGACAAATCACCCCCCACCCAAAGGCCGTGGGACTGTGCCCATGTCTGGCCCATTTAGGGATTCTTTGAATGGTCATCTCCAAGCCACTATATGCACAGTCCAAAAGCAACGGTTGCCTCTCCAAACACTATTATACAAATGCCACTGCCAGTGAAAAAGGCATTCAAGAAAAGTGAGAAGGCAAAGGTCTGCATCGTGTGTAGCAACTGGAAGAAGGGGATGGGTGGCTGATGTGGCCCTTGACCAGCCTTCCACATAGAGGAAGCCTTTGTTGAGAGGAAGACGTTGACAGGAAGAGCCAAAGTCATGTTTTCTAGACGTGACCTGGGTCAACACAATCCCCGGTTGCTTCCATTTCACACCTGCCCCAAACTGTAACAGTGGTCCTCAGTTTCCCAGCTCCACCACCAAGTGTGTCTGGGCCAGTCTACAAGAAAAGGGACGGACTTTGATTCAAGCATAGGAATGCCAAGAGGGAAAGAAACAGAGCCATGGAAAGCTCGGAGGTGGCCGTAACGCCTGACTCCAAGTCTCGTGTCCTTTCAAAGAGGTGAAGCTTGTCTTTGTTGGAGTGGAGCATCTTGACGTCTTCAAAAGCATAATAAGCAGCCAGGGTGAAGTTGACATCACCAGTTGTCAAGAGATCAAACACACAGGACTGGAAGTACAAATCCTCAACCGGGAGCTTCTCTTTGCATTTGACTGTGGCTGATTCGTAGGTGAAGACCTCGGGTGAAGAAGGTGGATTCGAGCCTTTCCGGGGAGGGCGGTTTTCAGTAGCCTTAGGGGTGGGAGGAAAGGCATGGAAGTCTAGCTGCTGGTTGAGTGGACAACCCCGGAGGCAAAGATAGAGGCCCTGGTTGTCTCCGTCCTCCACAGCTTTCACGACCTCCTCTGGCATCCGGACGGCAAAAGTGAGGTAGCGACCAACTTGCCTCACTACGATGGTGGTGCCAATGTATTTGGCCTGGATCTCAATGTGTTGGCCAGAGACCTTCTCGGTGATCTTCAGGCTGTTGGCACCATGCTTGTCACCGCCATTCTTTGAGCCATCAGCAAAGGCTGCTGGGAGTTCATCCATCTCTGCTTGGTACACCTTTTGTTCCACACACTCCTGGAAGCTCTTGAAAATGATAGTGAGCTGGTGGGAATGAAAGGCAAAAGGTTACCGACATTGACAAGACGGTCTAGATTGGTTCATAACCCACCCGTGTTTGCTGTACCAGGTCTGAACGCTCAATTTCTCTCTTCTGCTAGTTTTCCTAACTAAGTTGTCCTTTCTTTCAAAAAGCATGAAGACATGGTTTTGCCAGCAGGGCAGAGACCCCAGGGAACTATAGAGCCCACCAAATGGTTGGTCCAATTGTTGTTGCCAGGGGTATTCATCATGCTTTGTCAACCATGAAAGACAGGGAAAGGCTTTTGACTATACAGGTAGTCCTCACTTAGTGACTTCTTGTTCAGCAACCATTCGAAGTCACAACAGTGCTCAACAAGAAGACTTATGGCTGGTCCTTGAAGTTGTGGCTGTTGCAGTGTCCCCACAGTCACAGGATCATGATTGGGGCACTTGGCAACTGGCACACGGTTACAATGGTCACAGCTTCCCACAGTCACATCATCACCCCTTGTGATCTTCACGGCCAGCTTCCAATAAGTCAAGTCAATGAGGAGAACAGCCACCACCTGATGTTGTGCTTAATGACTACACAGAATTCCTTAACAACCACAACCTGAACTGCCATTGTACATTGAAGATCACATTTAATTTCGTTGTACAAGGTGCAATGACAATAAAGTAAAGTAAACTAGACTAACATATTTTTAATCTTAGCTTAGGAATGTGATCAATGATTCTATGATGCCATTGAACTGGGGGGGGGGGGGCAAATTTTCCCATTTGTTTAGAAACACTGGATACTTTTAAAGGGCAACCCCCTTTTAGTTTTTGAATCCCTCCAAAGTAGGGAAAATTGCCCTTATTCAAGAATTTCAGTGAGGCCTAAAGAGTGAAATGAGAGTTCTGAACCTCTGCAACTTTTCTTAAATCCAGGGGTGAAATTCAACAGCTTCTGGAGAACTGGTAGCAAAAATTTTGAGTAGTTCAAAGAACCGGCGAATACCACCTCTGACTAGCCCCAGAGTGGGGTGGGAATGGAGATTTTGCAGTATCCTTCCCCTGCCACGCCCACACCACCGGTAGTAAATTTTGAATTTCACCACTGATTAAATCTCCCAAACAAGCACATGTTGGACTTTCATGGACCACAGAAGGATGATGTGGAGGCCTCCAGAATAAGCCAACTCAATTTTGATGAGAAGTCAAACAAAGCAAGCTTTTCCAAAATGTCCAGAAGAGGTCATACTCTCCAAACCATGCTATGCTATGGGGACATTCCTACCTTGGTGGTGGCTGTTGCCAGGGAGCCAGGCAAGACAGGAGTGTTGGTGACTTGCACATTCAGGTAGTTGTTGTCAATGAGCGGCCAGGCCCCTTGGATTTTGCACGTCTGGAAGCTGTCCGAAAACGTCCGCAGGTGGGGGTCTCCAAACAGCCCACAGTGGGTGTAGTTGGGGCGCAAGGAGTGTTTGTGGAAGCTACGTTCATAGTGGCAGCTCTCAGGGCTGTCTGAGCGCTCCTGGCTGTCGCCCCGAGGCAGCGGGGGGAGGCGAGGCTGGGAGGTGGGACCATCTTTGGAGCAGTTGTGTTGGGTCATGAGATCATCGATGCCGTGGACCGCAGAGTGGTAGAAGAGGTCTCCCCGGCAGGTGCGAGCTGTGTGGTGGGTGCAGAGGGCATAGGCGCGCAAGGCAGTGCAGAACTCAGGAGCATCCTCAGCGGCCGGGGGCTGTGTCCCCGAGGTTGCGGCCAAAAATTCAGAGTTGCACTTCATGATCTTGCATGGAGACATGGCTAAGAGAAAGAGAGAGAAGAACACACCTGTTGGAAGTGTCCAGTGAGGCTTTCTAATCTGTCTATAAAGGTAGTCATCAATTTACAGCAGTTCCAATAAAGGAGAATATTTGTAGCTCAGGATTGAAGTAAGAGGTCTCCGAACTTGTTTGTTTTCTTGTAGATGTTTCATTAGCCTAACTAGGTAACATCATCAGTGCTACGTTACCTAGTTAGGGTAGTGAAATGTCTGCAAGAAAACAAGCAAGCTCAGAGAGCACCAAGGACCCCATAGTTGTCTTCCCCCTCCTCTGCCTTCCTCTCCTCTTCCTCCTCCTCTCTGTACACCTGATCCCCTTCTAACACTAATGATGTTACCTAGTTGGGTTATGAAATGTCTTCAAGAAAACAAGCAAGCTCAGAGAGCACCATAGTCTTCCTCCCCCTCCTCTTCCTCCCCCTTCCTCCTCTTCCTCTCTCCACACCTGATTCCCTTCTAGCACTGATGAAGTTACCTAGTTAGTTTGGATAGTAAAATGTCTACAAGAAAATGAGCAAGCTCAGAGAACACAAGGAGCCCATAGTCATCGTCCTCCTCTCCCCCTCTCCCTCTTCCTTCTCCATCTCCTCTTCCTCCTCTCTGCACAACCCATTCTCTTCTAGCATTGATGATGTTACCTAATTTGGGTAATGAGATGTCTACAAGAAAAGAAGCAAGCTCAGAGAGCACAAGGACCTTATAGTCATCAAAGCACAGCCAGCCGAACAAATAGGTTTAAAAATAGTTTTTATCCTTGGGCTGTCAAACTCTTAAACACGGAAACGTATGACTACTTTTTCTTTCTTTTTTCCTAATTACTTGCATAGGGATTATTCTTTATACTATTTATATTGTTTGCATTTGTTGTCATGGATTGCACCCGTGAGACTAAAACCAATTTCATACATATACATAAGGTAAAATGACAATGTGAGTATAAAGATAGTATAAAGACTATACTATACTATAAAGAGAAAAACTGGAAAGTCACTAAAAGTGGTTGAGTTTGCAAGGGAACGCTGAGAAAGACATTATCCTAAAATTCCTGACTTGACTCTTCTTTCTTCAATTCAATTTCAAACCTTTCTTGTCAGACTACAACCTGTGTACCACGAGATTGACTGAGCCTACCTTCGTGCGCCCCCCAACACAACACAACTCACAGTGAAAGACAGAAAATCCCTAGCCCAGTAACAAACCAGTGGTGGGATTGAATTTTTTTTACCACTGGTTCTGTGGGCATGGCTTGGTGGGTGTGGCAGGGGAAAGAGACTACAAAATCCCCATCCCTCCCCGCCAGAGGTGGATTGCTCCCCGTTCGGCCCGGATCAACCAAAGTGGTAGTGGTGAGAGTTGGAGGCTCCGCCCACTCACCCAGATGCTTCTGTGCATGCGCAGAAGCATTGCGCATGAGCACGAGTGAACTGGTAGTGCTGGGGTTTGAAACCTACTTCTGCTCCCCATCCCACTAAACTGCTTTCCAGCTCCATTCTCCTGTTCTGGGCAACAAAAGAAGATCAACTGGGAGGCTGCGAGGTAGCAGGGGTGGGGCCAGCCTATTTGCTGCTTCTCCAAACTACTCAAAATTTCTGCTGGTCAGAACTGGCTGAATACCACCTCTGTAACAAACACCCAGTCCTATTGCACCATGTGAACTTATTGCACATTGTGCCTGTCCTGCAAGTCAATCATACCATGTTGTTGTAGAGTTATTTTCAATTCAGGAGTCTGACAGCCCATGGATAAAAACTGTTCTTCAGCCTGTTTGTGCGGTACCCTATGCTTCTATATCTCCTTCCCGATGGTAGGAGAATAAAGAAGGGCCAACCAGGGTGTGAGTCATCCCTGACAATTTTCCTCACTCTTCTAAGGCAGCAAGCCATAGCGATGTCGCCTAGTGGTATCAGGGGACAACCCACAATGTTTTGTGCTGTGCTCACCAACCTCTGTAACAGTGGAGGGATTCAAATAAGTTAACAACTGGTTCTCTGCCCTAATGATTTCTTCCAACAACCAGTTCACCAAACAGCTCAGAAAGTTAACAACTGGTTTTCTCGAAGTGGTGCCAACCGGCTGAATCTAACCACTATAATGTCTTTCTATCTGCAGCTGTCCAGCCGGCATACCACACCGTAATGTAATGAGGGAGGACGCTTTCTATTGTGGACCGGGAAAAGGAGATCATCAGTTACTTTACTTCATTGTCATTGTACATAAATACACAGAATACACATACAACGAAAGTCACATAACTCCCAGAGAACAGGCCCAACACACATAACAATCCCCAAACACCCTCCCACTCACCCACCCAAAAAATTCCCCGCCCCTAAACCACCCAAGCAGCTACACAACAGACCAAGTAGTGCTGTCCAATAGCTCACTGATGGTGGCCCTTTAGTTCATTGTTGAGTGCCATTATAGCGCTGGGATAAAAGCTATTCAGAAGATGTGTGGTCCTAGTTTTAACAGTTGTTGTTCCACTTTGTTTTTTTGCAAGATCCTAAGGAAGTGGAGTTCATGAGCTTGCAGGTTTGATTAAAAATACAAGTAAACCCACTTCTCTTTTCAAACGGAGGCAGGGAAGATGGGAGGGAAAAATTGGGAAGAGACTAGGAGAGGCTGCGCGAAGCCCATAGGAGGGCGGTATCGCTCTACGGATTTTACAGATTCCAACTGAAGGAATGAATGTATCCTACACTTTGCCGTTTCACTCATCTCTCCATATAAGGCCAAATTTTCCAAAGGCAGGTGTCACGCGTAAACTCAGCAAGCATACGAGGGAGCATGCCTCGGTTCTACTTGAGTGGGAAAGAGATCAAAACAGAAGGACAACCAAGTCTTTTTCTCAATGTTGCAGACAGTGAAGCCCTCGGGAGCCCAGGTTGCATCAGACTCAACAACGTCTGTTTCCCTGGTTTTCTGATCTGCTGCGTGTGAAATGGTGTTGGGTCTACTACAAGTCTCAGGATCCCCAGATAGGAAATCGGGTGTGGCCTTACCAGACCATACCTAGAAACCTTTTCAGGTTGCCACAAAAGATGATTTCTTGGAAGCCAAGAAGTTTTTTTCTATTGTTTTCCTGCAACAACTAATCATCTGGAGCTGCATTGTTCTTTAATGACCTTAATAATGCCTAATAAACCCCCTTCTCGCTTTACCAGCTGGTCTTCTGCTAAAGCTACCCAACTTAACAGAAAGACAGCATTGGAAGGGACTTTGGAGGTCTTCTAATCCAACCTGTTCAAGCAGGAGATCCTATACCAGGGATGTCAAACTCAAGGCCTAGGGCAGTGGTTCCCAAACTTGGCAACTTTAAGACTTGTGGACTTCAATTCCCAGAATTCTCCAGCTAGCTCTTCTGGCTGGAGAACTCTAGGAGTTGAAGTCCACAAGTCTTAAAGTTGCCAAGTTTGGGAACCACTGGCCTAGGGGGACATATCTGCCCCCCCAAGGTCAAACACAACCCTAATGCGGCCCTCAATGAAATCAAGTTGGACAGCCCTGTTCTATACCATTTCAGACAAATGCTTGTCTTCTTAAAAACTTCCAATGTTGGCGCATCCAGAACCTCTGGAGGCAAATTCTTCCACTGCTTAATTGTTCTAACGGTCAGGAATTTTCGCCTTAATTCTAGGTTGGTTCTCTCCTTGATTAGTCTCCATCCGTTTCTTCCTTTCTTGCCTTTTGATGCTTTGGAAAATAGGTTGACCCCCCTCTTCCTTGTGGCAGCCCCTGAGATATTGATGCACTGCTATTATGGCACCCCTAGTCCTTATTTCCATTAACCAAGATGTGTGTTTTAGTCTCCAGTCCCCTAATCATCTTTGTTGCTTTTCTCTGCACTCTTTTTAGAGGCTCAGTGGCGACCAAAACTGGATGCAATATTGACTTCTTAGATTCCAGGGAACACCATCTACTGTTCAACCAAATAATCAGACAATCTTATGTGCTGGAATTTGGCTCAAAATAATGCAAGGAATGAAATGTTTTTTAATTCACAGTCATGGAACCGAATACAGCTTGTTTCCCACAAGATGTTTAATCAGGCCGGTTACAAACTAAGCAGTTCCATTCGTGTCCACCACCTGCTAAGCTTTTTTTTTTTGGGGGGGGGGGGGTGAATCCAGTCTACTCCATTTGTGACTCAAAGGGCTGGGTGTACTCAGAGAATGAATGCGCTGATGAGATAAGCATGTTAAGCACGTTGTGGGATTCTATCCTTAGAAACCATAATTGGACTAGAACTCACTTTGAGAGCCGGGATCATCTCCCTTCCTTCCCTAACTTCCTGCCCCCCCATCCCCACCGAGTTCAGTCAAGATTTGGACACAGAGCAATGCTGAGCTTTTTCTGGCGGAGTGCCTGTGCAGCTGTTGGAACACATTCTATCTCTCTTCCTAGCACAAATGCTCTTGTGACTCAGGCATTTTGGCCAGAGAGCAGGAAGCAAAGTCCACATTGCTAGCAGGAAAGATGTTGAGACTCTAGAAAGAGTGCAGAGAAGAGGAACAAGGACGATTAGGGGACGGGAGGCTAAAATATATAAGGAATGGTTGCTGGAATTGGGTGTGTCTGATTTGATTACAAGAAGGACTAGGGACGACGTGATAGCTGTCATGCCTGCAAGCTATCTTTTCTTTTGGACTTCAGGCCTGTCACACTTTCTACTGTCTTATTTTCTATTGTGAGAAAATGGGACGGGGGATTATATGGAGTTGGGTGATATGTAGCCATAACAACATTCTTCTTAGAAAGCCAAGGTCATCTTTGTCTCTCTGCACCTGGTCGGAACTGGACGGGTGGAAGCTGCCAGCATGGCAGTGGGAGATTGGACCCTGTGATGGACTTGTGGGTGTGGGGTCAAGATCTTGAACTTTCAACTGGGTGGAGAAAACCAGGAAGCTTTCAGATTCAGGTTTTCCCAGATGTGCCAACATGGCTCTTTCAATAAATTGGAACGTTGAGGAATCCTGCGCCTCGGATTCTGACTTAATTTTGGATGCTATTTGGAACCCTGACATTAACCCGAATCTGCCTTAAAAGACTTCACCAGCTGCCCTGAACTTCAGGGTGCTGAGGTACTGAGCCCTAGCATTGACCCGAACCCGGGCGACGCGAAGACTCCGGGAAGATGGAGGAAGAGAAGACAATAGCAGTGTTCCAATATCTCAGGGACTGCCACAAAGAAGAGGGGGTCAAACTATTCTCCAAAGTACCTGAAGGCAGGACAAGAAGCAATGGATAAAAACTAATCAGGGAGAGCAGGGATTCGCTTAATAACCGTGTCAAAAAAGCTTGTAAAATTGGGCGTAACTCCCTTCATAACTGCCTTGCTTAGCAGTGAAAATTCAGCTGCCAATTATGGCCATAACAGAACCTGAGGACTACCTTGCATCAAGTCCCGTTAGGGTTTTTTAAAAAAAAAATGCTTAGGAGGGTTGCTATTTGTCCTTTATTTGGCTTGGTTTTAATTTGATTGCGTTGCTCTTACTATATTGTTTTAGCATACCGTATTTTTCGGAGTATAAGACGCATCTTTCCCTCCCTAAAAGAGCGTGGAAATGTTGGTGCGTCTTATACACCGAACACAGCCATTTTTGGCCTCCCAAAGCCCCACCCACACATCCCATTTTTGTGGAAAATGGGCCATTTTTTGCAAAAATGGGGGTGTATTTGCCTTCCCCACCCCCCAGACTTCAGCAGGGCTGGGGGGGGGGGAATGGAAAAATGTCCCTATTTTGCTGAAAAACAGGGGTGTTTTTGCCTTCCCCCAGTCCTGCTAAAGCCTGCAGAATGCTCCTGGGGGTCGGGGGGGACAAAAACGTTTTTCCTTACTTACCTCTTCAAAATCTTAATGCGTTTTATAGTCCGAAAAATACAGTATATATATTTTTTTCAACCCTTTTTGGATTGTTAATGAATCCGAAAAGTTTGATCTGGAGCATTCCTGCCCTGAGATCAGGATGGAAAAAAACACTGCCTAGCATCTGAGCTGCCCCCCTTCCTGCCCTCCCCCCCCAAAAAAAATCCTAGCCAAAATACTTCTGACAGCAGGCATTGCTGGCAGAGCTCTGGAAGAACTCATTTGAACAGTAGCCAAGAAAGCTCTGTTCGCTCAATTCTGCATAATCCATTTTCCATCAACTCAGAAATGCATTTGGGTTCCAGCCATGGATGACTTAGCATAGGAGCAGGATCTGCTTTGTGTCTGCTGCTTGGAGAATTAACACAAAAAGTGGGGGGCGGTGGAAATATTCAGGAGGTGGGGGGGAGACAAAATCTGCCCTGGGCCCAGAGTTTCCCCCAAATAATTGTCTCTTATTTGCAAGCAACGCGAAAGTGTTTATAGACAGGACGCAATTCTGCACCCACGCACCCGTGCGCCAATTAAAAACAAAACTGATACGGAAGACAGTGTGGAAAAAAAAGAAAAAATCTTGAGTGTTTCAGTTCTTATTCAATTTTTATCCCTTTAAAAGCAGCCAGATTCTCGTCCTTTTGGTTGATCTGACAATCTGCTTGTTGGCACCAAATGCTAATTTTCCAAGCGGCTCTAATTGAACCAGCCTCCCCAGTCAGAGGCAAAGGCACCCACCGAGACACCTACACTCACAGCAAATAAAATAAAAATAAAATAAATCATATTACGGCTTTCTGGATTTTTTTTTTTGCGTCCATCAGTCACCCTGCATTGGATGAATGATCTTTGCTGAGTTCTGCAAGCTGGCTAAGCAGTTTGCCTGGGGGGGGGGGAAGGGGAGGGTGGCCGGGGAATAACCGTCAGCAAAACCAGACGAAAGGATGCAGCCAAAATAAGAAGCCAAGAAAAATTACACAGACGTCCTCAGTGCGCAATGCACAGGCAAGTCACAGAATTTATGTAGAGAGTCTCAGTCATCCAGGTTATGGTTGTGCCAAAGATGCTTTTTTTTCCCAGGAGGCAACTGGACTTTCTGTTTTTTTTTCTTTTGAAGATGTTTCGCTTCCCATCTAAGAAGCTTCTTCAGTTCTGACTGGATGGTGGGGAATGGAAGGATTGATATTCCTTGCAGACAGCTGGTCCTTTGCATCCTTTTAGAGAGTCTTGGAGGTTTATCTGTGTCCTCAGGATCACTTGAGCAGTGCTAATGGTTCCTGTAGTCTGCAATTTTTTTCCTCTGGAAATCTCATTCTCTATCCTCCCCTTCTTCTTCTGCTCTCAGTCTTTCCCAGCATGAGGCTCTTCTCCAGGGAGTCCTTCCTTATCATTAGGTGGCCAAAGTATTTGAGTTTCATCTTCAGGATCTGACCTTTTAAAGAGCAGTCAGGGTTGATATTCTCTAAGACTGACCAGTTGGTTCACCTTGCAGTCCAAGGGACTCGCAGGAGTCTTCTCCAGCACCAGAGTTCAAAGGCCTCCATTCTTTGGTGCTCAGCCTTCCTTATGGTCCAACCTTCACAGCCATACATTGCAACTGGGAAAACAATAGCCTTGACTATACACACTTTTGCTGGCAGGGTGATGTCTCTGCTTTTTAGTATGCTGTCTAGATTTGCCATAGCTTTCCTCCTCAGGAGCAAGCGTCTTTCCTTCCCTCCCTCCTGCCAAATCTGAGTTTCATCTTCAGGATCTGGCCTCCAGAAGAGCAGTCAGGGTTGATCTCCTCTAGGACTGACTGGTTTGATTGCCTTGCAGTCCAGGGGACTCGCAGGGGTCTCCTCCAGCACTTCATCATTTGTTTAGCAGCACATCATGGCAACAGGGCAAATTAGTTTTGCAGCGTGTTGTACCGAAACTGTGGCTATCTCTGATAAACATCATCAGTCAAACCACTAGGGAGTTTTATAGACTGAATCCACCCTCTTTGAGGGAGGGGGGGGAGGTGTCATTCACACCTGCATTTGAAATTTGACATCTATTTATTTATTCAGTCAATGATCAACAACATAACGTAGAAACAAGAGAGATAAAAGACAGCAATTACAATCAGAATCTACAGGGAGATGTGGGTGCAATTATAGATTAGCAACTGCAAAATAAATCAAATATGGTATACTCTAAGGACACGGTGGCTCAGTGGCTAAGACGCTGAGCTTGCAGAGCTTGTCGATCAGAAAGGTCGGCTGTTTAGCAGTTTGAATCTCTAGTGCCACATAACGGAGTGAGCTCCTGTTATTTGTCCCAGCTTCTGCCAACCTAGCAGTGCTAAAGCACATAAAAAAATGCAGGTAGGAAAATAGGGGCCACTTTGGTGGGAAGGTAACAGCCTTCCGTGAGCCTTCAGCATTTAGTCATGCCGGCCACATGACCACAGAGACATCTTCGGACAGCGCTGGCTCTTTGCCTTTGAAATGGAGATGAGCACCGCCCCCTAGAGTCAGGAACAACTAGCACATATGTGCAAGGGGAACCTTTATCTTTAAGCACCTGTATTATAATACTACATTTATTTCTCTCACACCAGTGAATCTAATAGAATAAAACTATACGTTAAAATATATGCCTCTAAAAATTATTCGGAAATAGCTAAGCAAAAGATTGATTAAAAATAAGGGTGTTTGGTTGTTTAGCTGGTTTTTCCCTTATTATCATCTCAGCAGCAGCAAATTCTGTTCTTGTACGAGGGGTGGGTGGATTTCAGCCCTGGAGAAGATGGTTCAGATAGAAATTATGTGACCTGCCTAGATATCACTTGCCTTTGAATGTGGGGCCAGAGCTGAAAAAAGAGAGACCACCTCTAACCCATTCTGGCTATTCTAACAGATTAACAGAGTTGGAAGGGACCTTGCAGGCCATCTATTCCAACCCCCTGCCCAAGCAGGAGACCCTACATCTGCCTCTACCTAGGATTGAACTCACAACCTTTCAACCCCTGGCCCTTTGACCTGGGAATAGCAACCAAAGAAGAACTGAGCATCCCACCCCTCTGAAAGAACAAAAGGAGTGGGGAGGGGCAGAGGCCCTGCAAAACTGCTCCAAGGAATTAAGGGAGAATTGCAACTGGAGGCAAAGATCCCCGAAACAGAAGCTCTGGGAGAACTGGGGACAATGGAAGAAGTGGTCTATGGAGAGTCTCCGTCTTTCAGGTCAGGGTTGTCCCAGAGATGCTTTTTTTCAAGAGGCCACTGGACTTCCAGGTTTTCGCTTCAAAAACCTTTCGCTTCTCATCCAAGAAGCTTCTTTGGCTCAGACCACCTTTGGAGACAATGGAAGCTGACCAGAGGTGGTATTCAGCCAGTTCTGACCGGTTCTGGAAAACTGGTAGCGGAAATTGTGAGTAGTTCAGAGAACCAGCAAATACCACCTCTGGCTGGCCCCGCCCCCATCTACTCTCTGCCTCCCAAGTCCCAGCTGATCGGCATTCCCAGTTGACCGACTGGGTCTTCTTTTGTTGCCCTGCACAGGAGAACGAAGCTGGAAAGCAGGTTAGTGGGATGGGGAGGGAATGGGGATTTTACAGTATCCTTCCCCTGCCACGCCCACAAAGTCACGCCACGCCCACAGAACCGATAGTAAAAATGTTTGAATCCCACCATTGAAACTAACCGGCTGGGGTCTCTAGCAAAGAGAAAAAGGAAGAAGAGAAAAAAGACCCATAGACCCATTCCCACTTTGGGGAAGGGAATCGGGTCAGGTTTCAATGGCAAACCTGGAAAAGAGATATAATAAACTTCCCAATGGATACCAGCATTTCGATCTTTAAATGACACCCGGCCATTTCTCTATCCATGGACCGGCACTGGGACACCGCATGCCAGAAACCAGGAAGCACAAACAAGCAAAGCCCCATCCGTGGGATGCAGGCATCACATGAAAGCACCCCTTTTCCAGTCCATGGAAAAACCTCTCTCCGTCCAAGCAGTGCCTGGTGCCCCAAAGATTGGGGGGAGGGTGCTGCTCTCTCTCAGCTAATTCCCACAGGTGTGTCTTTCCTTTTCGGTGGTGAATTTCTTGAATCTAACTAAAGCTACTTAAATTTGTAACAGTGAGAAATAAATGGAGATCAACGAAATAAAGAATATATGTTAAGATAGAGATGTAAACAATATGATGATGATAATGATGATCATTAAGATTATTATACCTAATATTATATTTTCATTAGAAGGTAAGTGAAGAAGTAGAAACGAATAGAGCGATAATGCCGATTATTATTATTGTAAGATTAGAGAATCATTATCAATGTAATGGAGCAGTGGCTCAGTGGCTAAGATTGTCGATCAGAAAGGTCGGCAGTTCGGATCCCTGGCACCATGTAATGGAGTGAGCTCCCGTTACTTGTCCCAGCTTCTGCCAACCTAGCAGTTCGAAAGCACGTAAAAAATGCAAGTAAAAAATAGGAACCACCTTTGGTGGGAAGGGAACAGCATTCTGTGCAGCTTCGGCACTTAGTCATGCCGGCCACATGTCCACGGAGACGTCTTCGGACAGCGCTGGCTCTTCGGCTTTGAAACGGAGATGAGCACCGCTCCCTAGAGTTGGGAACCTATGTGTGAGGGGAACCTTTATCTTTATAAATGTAATAATACTGTAAATTTTGATTGTAATAACACAGAGATATTTGTACCCAGAAGATGATGTTTAATGGAAGATGATATGTTCACGTTAAAAATTGAAATAAAAATATATATTAAAAAATAAAATAAATTATGGCATCTCCCCCACTCCAATCCCATGACTAGGAATCTGTCCATTATTTTAAGGTTGGATGAAGAAAACAATCAACTGTACTGATCTGAGCGAAACATCTTCTCCTGGTGTGAAAAACAAAGCAGACCCCTTTTGAAATGAAGCAGGAGGGAAGAAATGTGCTCATTTAAAAGTTTTGCAGGCATGGAATACAAACAGGATTCTGCATGAATATAAACTGATGACAGAAGGAAAGGGGCGAAATTTCATACACAGCCCAGCGGTTGAGTCAAGCACCTACGGGACCTCTCAATTCTCCATCCAATTTTCAGGGCCAGAAATTGGATTGGACAACATTTTTTTTCAAATTTCTCCAGGGGGAAAGAAAAATCCTTCAACCACTTCTCCGTGACCTTCAGTGCTGGGAGCTTCCACCGCCCTCCTTCCGCCAAGGAATCTTTTTTAACGGAAGAACGGAGCGCTGCAGAAGGGACTGTCCAACGAGAGTGAGAACATGCATAAAAAAATAAAAGCTCTCCTCGCACATACAGTATGTGCTAGTCGTTCCCAACTCTAGGGAGCAATGTTCATCTCCGTTTCAAAGCCGAAGAGCCAGCGCTGTCCGAAGACATCTTCATGGTCATGTGGCCGGCATGACACAACGCCAAAGGTGCATGGAACACTGTTACCTTCCCACCAAAGGTGGTTCCTATTTTTCTCCTTGCATTTTTACATGCTTTCAAACTGCTAGGTTGGCAGAAGCTGGGAAAAGTAACGGGAGCTCACTCCGTTATGCGGTGCCAGGGATTCGAACCGCCAAACTGCTGACCTTTCTGATCAACAAGCTCAGCCTCTTAGCCACTGAGCCAGTGCATCCCTTCGAGAACATGCATATGCTCTCCTAATTAAAGAAGAGCAAGCGTGTAAGATTTTGCCAAGAAAGCAAAAGACAGGATAGATAGTTCTCAACTTACAACAGTTGATTTGGTGAGTGTTTGAAGTTACAACAGCACTGAAAAAAGTGACTTACAACCTTTTTTCACATGTGTAACCATTGCAGTCCGTGGTCATGTGATCAAAAATTCAGATGCTTGGCAACTGACTCGTATTTATGACGGTTGCAGAGTCCCGGGGCTGGGGTGTGTGTGTGTCACGTGATCCCTCTTTGCGACTTTCTGACAAGTAAAGTCCAGGTGATGCCAGATTCACTTAACAACGGTGTTGAATTGATTCACTTAACCACTGTGGCAAGAAAGATCATAAAATGGAGCAAAGCTCATTTAACAACTGCCTTGTTTAGCAACAGAAATGTTTGGGGTCAATTGTGCTTGGAAGGTGAGGATTTCCTGTAACTGACCAAACAATAGAATAGTATTTGTTATTCTCCTTCTTCTTCTATTCTTTTCCTTCTCCTCCACCTCCTCTCCGCCTCCTTCTACTCTCCTTCTCCTTCTATTCTATCCTTCTTCTACTCTCCTTCTATTCTTCTCCTTCTCCTCTACCTCCTTTCCTTCTTCTTCTATGCTTTTCCTTCTTCTCCACCTCCTTTCCTCCTCCTTCTCCTCCTCTCCTTCTCCTTCCAATCTATCCGTCTTCTCCTTCTTCTATTCTTCTCTTTCTCCTCTACTTCCTTTCCTCCTCCTCCTCCTTCTACTCTCCTTCTCCTATTCTATCCTTCTTCTCCTTCTTCTCCTACTCTCCTCCTTCTTCTATTCTTCTCCTCCACCTCCTCTCCTATTCTTTCTTCTTCTTCTACTCTCCTTCTCTTCTATTCTTTTCCTTCTCCTCTATCTCCTTTCCTCCTCCTCCTCATCTCCTTCTCCTTCCAATCTATCCTTCTCCTTCTTCTCCCACTCTCCTTCTTCTTCTATTCTTCTCCTCTACCTCCTTTCCTCCTCCTCCTCCTTCTACTCTCCTTCTCCTTCTATTCTATCTTTCTTCTCCTTCTTCTTCTCCTACTCTCCTTCTTCTTCTATTCTTCTCCTTCTCCTTTTCTCTTCTGTCAACATTTTGCAAAATCTGACTTTTCCTCATTTCCAAAGCCATAGAGTTGGCAGTCTTGAGGGTCCCAAGCTTTAGAAAGGCTGAAACGGTTCCTTTTCCCACCTGCCACCCAGGGCACAATTCGACGTAGCAAAACTAAGCAGGAAAGAATTGCCTGGAGAAATGGGAGGAGCGGCATTTGCACAAGGTACCCCACAGCCTCTGGAGAGAAGAGCTGCTAACAAGCAACGTGATAAATGCGGGCCTTGAAAAACTATCTTTCTCTCTACTGTAGACCCAGACAAGGCTCTCCCTCAGGGACCCATGTGTAATTCCCCCCCAAGGCTCTACTCACCCCACACCGATGCCCAAAGGCTAAAAGAAAAATGGAAAGCAGCTGGAATTGGAAGACAGATATTCCGGAAAGTTTAACAAATGTTCTAAATCCCTGGCAAATGATTCTTCCCCCTCCCCTTCCTTCTAATGGAAAAAATCCAAATGGATTTGGACTGCTCTGGTTTTGTGGTTTTTCCGAGCATTTTCACATACACACACACACACACACCGAAGGAAGTGTCATGTAGAGATCCAGACATTCAGCAGAAGAGAATTCACAAACCTGGGTTTTGCAATACGCTTGGCTCAAGTATTCCAGTTCTCCATTTCCATCCTTGGTATATTTTATTGATGCAATTCCTTGGGGGGGGGGGGGTTGTCATAAAAACAAGGGAGGGTCTGACCCCCCCCTCAATACAGGTGATCCTCAGCTTACACCAGTTCATTTAATAGTTAACAACCGCACTGAAAAATAGCGACTTACAACAGTTTTTCAGGCTTACAACGGTTGCAAGATCTTCACAGCCACGTGATCAAAATTCAGATGCTTGGCAACTGGCTCGAACTTATGATGGTTGCAGTGTCCTGGGGTCATGTGACAAAGTCGTATTTTCTGCAATTGAGTTTGGAGCAGTTTACCTTGAGTTTGTATTTATTGTGCGCCCGTGTATCGTTGTGGTTGAAGCTGGAGTAGTTGTTGACAGGTAGGACATTGTAGCAGATAATTTTGTGTACTACACTTAGATCGGACCAAAGGTAGCGTAGTTCTAAGTTGTCTAAGACCAAAATTGTGATGATTTCCTTAATAACTGTGACAAGAAAAGTTGTAAAATGGTGGGGGGGTGGCGAGCTCACTTAACAAATGTCTCGCTTAACAACAGAAATTTCGGGCTCAATTGAGGTCGTAAGTCGAGGACTACCTCTCTGTATAGAAAGTCACGTTTGTCTTTCTTTTCAATATATATTTTTTTCCATCATGAACACTGTGATTTTCCTTTGAAAAGCACCCAGCAAGCCATTGATTGGTATAGGCAAACTCAAAACAGATCAATCTTTTTTTTTAAATCTGGGGAGGGGACTTTTAAAGGAACTTTAAAAGACTTGGAGCTCTTTTTTTTTTAGGGGAGTGGAATTAAAATCTCTCTTCAAGGTGACTGTTTTGCTTACTGGATTTCTGCAGCATGACCTGAGAGAGCACGGGGGCTGGAAAACAAGGATTGCACATGCCCCCCACCCCACCCCAATCTGCATGCTATTCCCTTCGGGGCTAAACAAAACCTTCTTTCTCACACAGGTGTGCACAGGCTCCACCAAGCACTTGCATATCAATCAGAACGCCCAGGTGAGCCAGCCCTGTTCCAGGTATTCTCACAGGACTCTGCATGCTGCAACTGCTTTTATTTTATTTTATTTTTTTAAAAAATACTGGCACGGAAGGATTCCTGGTTGGAACTTAAGCATTTGTTTGGATCGTGCAATGCGCAACGTTTTCCTTGCTGGGCCTCCTCTTCACATATGCCAAGCCCAAAGGCATACAGGGAAGAGCCCCGGGCGCATCGCTCTAAATAACAACTTGAAAACACAATGGAGTGCCTGCCAAAACGTCTTGTTGCATCTCAGGGGCTGGTGTCAATTCCGAGAAAAGGGTGTGGCAATCAGCAGCCGAAAGCAGGCCAGTTCAATCCGTGAGTTTCATAAAGAGTGGAACATTGGCTTTGAGAAACGGAGAGATGGGTATATATGATTTATGGGCGGGAGAATCCATTTTGGATTCCTCCAGATACTTCCAGGGAGCTGAGAATACAGAGATCCCATCTCTCCAGGGCTGTACCCCCTCCCCCCCACATTCTGTTAAAGCCCTTTCCTTCCACCCAGTGGTGGGATTCGAATAATTTAACAACCGGTTCTCCGCACTAATTGATTTCTTCCAACAACCAGTTCACCAAACTGTTCAGAAAGTTAACAACCGGTTCTCCCGGAGTGGTACGAACCGGCTGAATCCCACCACTGCTCCCACCTCCGTGGAAACTCACTGTCTGGATTTGTAGAACATGGAAAAAGACTAGGTGAAAATGGGGTTCGTTCATGGCACCAATTATAGAGGAGATGAGAGAAGGCCGGATCTCCTGGTATGGACATGTCCTGAGAGCAGCACCTTCCACCATGGCCAAGACTGCTTACCAACTAGAAGTCAATGGCCATTCTGGGTGCCCAGAACACAGATGGCAAGACACCATCAACAAAGATAGGCAAGGTGCAAGCCTGCACCCTGGAGATGCACCCTGCATTTGTGGGAATATGCTGAGGAGGAGGAGGAGGAGGAGGAGGAGGAGGAGGAGGAGGAAGAGGAGGAGGAGGAGGAGGAGGAAGAAGCGGAGGAAGAAGAAGAAGAAGAAGAAGAAGAAGAAGAAGAAGAAGAAGAAGAAGAAGAAGAGTAGTAGTAGTAGTAGTAGTAGTAGTAGTAGTTTGTTACTGATAAGCCAGTTGGAACCCAACCATTACATGTAGATGGTGCCTGAAACCATATTGTAGATATTTTATTTTTATTTATTTATTTATTTATTTTATTAAATATATTTATATGCCGCCCAATCCCGAAGGACTCCGGTTATCAAACAGATATCTGTTTGAACCCTGTGCAATATATAAAACCACTATTTGTTAACCCACATCTCAGAATTGTTATGTGTGAATGCAGTAAGTGGGATGTTTATAATAGTTGAAATATGGCGAGATCCATCTGCTTAGCTGAAAGCAATAAAGACCAACGCTTAACTGGAAGCAGTAAAATAGGCTGGAAAAGGCTAGTCGATTTCTTACCCAACACCTTTACTAGGGTGGGATTAGAACTCACCATGTCCTGGTGATTGGCCCAAAGTCACCCAGCTGGCTTTCATATTTAAGGTAGCACTAGAACTCACCCCCTTCTGGTGATTGGCCCAAAATCATCCAGTTGATTTTCATAGCTAAGGCAGAACTGGAACTCATGGTCCCAGGATTTCTAGCCTGGTGCCTTAATCTCCAGATCAAAGTGACCTTCAATGATCAATTTAATGCTCATGAGGACCCAGAAGCAAGGCAAGAGGCTGACTATTTATCTACTGTTTACCTATATGTCATACAGATCATATATTGTCCAAGAGGCCAGCAATGTCTCCTCTCACACAACAGGTTTAATGTATAGGAGCCCATTATTTTTAAGTCAGCTGAACATAACACAACAGAAAAACAGGCAAGCTAGATGACAGTCAAGCCTATCACAAACATCTCCAGAAAGGTCCCATATGAGAAACAGAGGTCTTTCCAGGGCCACCACAAGTGCCTGAAGCTTCCTTTTCCATGTTTTTGTTCAAGTCCATTTTAAAACCATTAACCATCTCAGTGTAAAGAGGGCTCTTCTTTTTCTTCATCGGCTGAGCCAACTACCTCCGCTGCATGACTCCAATTCCTGAAAACATCCTTCACACAATGACTAACCTACTTGCTTGTCTCCCAGAGCAAGCACAGTCTGGTTCCTGCATCCGCTTATTTTGGGGCATTTGCACAATTTATTAAACCACAAAGTTAAGTTGCCAATCCTTTAAGAAAAAGTTAATCCAGGTAAAAAACAAACAAACCTTACACTTTGCACCTTCTTCAAAAGCAACCATTAGGCTCTTTAATAAGCAAATTAAGCCTTGGCCACAGAAGTCTTACAAAAGTGACTGAGTTTCATCTTCTAAATTAATGTTGTATTGTATTTATCTAAAATAACATTGTACTGCTAACTAGGGCATACAAGACCAATTCTTGTATACAGCTTGTCTGCCTGGAATCCACACTATTTATCAGACATTAATACAATTGAGCGAGTCCAGAGGTATTTCACGAGATGAGTCCTCCACTCCTCTGCTCGCAATAGAATCCCTTACGCCACCAGGCTTGAAATTTTGGGCTTGGACAATCTGGAACTCTGCCGCCTACGGTCTGAACTGCATAGTACACAAAATTAGCTGCTACAACGTCCCACCTCTCAACAACTACTTCAGCTTCAACCTCAATAATACACAGGCAAATAATAGATACAAACTCAAGGGAAACCGCTCCAAACTCACTTGCAGAAAATACGACTTCAGCAACAGAGTGGTCAACGCCTGGAATGCTCTACCTGACTCCATTGTTACATCCACAGTTTCAACCTTCAACTGTCTACCGTGGACCTCACCCCTTTCCTAAGAGATCCTTAAAGGGCACCAACGCACCAGCATGCCTACCGTCCCTGTCCTACTGTCCCCATTTATTTGTACTCATTTCCTTTGTTCATGTCCATGTTCATATTTATACCTGCTATCTTGTACATGTTTGACAAACGAAATAAAATAAAATAAATAAAAAATAGAAGGAGAGATTGGACAACTATTTGTCTGAAATGGTATAGGGTTTCCTGCCTTAGCAGGGAGTTGGACCAGAAGACGTCCAAGGTGTTTTGGAGAAGTCACGACTTCTGAAGGTAAGTTGTTCCACTGGTTCATTGTCCTCACTTAGTTCTAGGTTGCTTCTCTCCTTCATTAGTTTCCACCCATTGTTTCTTCTCTTACCCTCAAGTTGGGGACAAAGAAAGCGTAGTGGTCACTAGCCCCCAGTGCACCTCGACAGTGGTTAGAGATCCACCGTTTTTGAAAACCGAATAGCCAGAACCTTGGGGAAGAATCACAAGCCTTATTTTAGATCTGTCCTGCAATTTTAAAATCACTTCTGCAAGTGATCAGGTGAGGTCCAACTTCCCGCAAGACCATATGTCTGTTCTATGGAGTCTTCCTCGTGAGGAAGAAATGTTTAGTTTAGTTTAATGAAATTTGTATGCCGCCCACTCCCATTGGGACTCTGGGCGGCTCACAGGCAAGATAAAAGCATTTTTAAAAAATTTAAAATAAGAAATACAATATTAAAATTAACACAACATCCATTCTGTCCAAGAGGGGCTGGATATTAATCAACAGCCCCAGGCCTGTTGGAACAGCCAGGTCTTGGTGGCTTTATGGAAGGCCGGGAGAGTGGTGAGGGTCTGGATCTCTACGGGTAGTTCGTTCCATAGGGCCGGCGCATCTACAGAGAAGGCCCTCCCCCGAGGGGCCGCCAGCCGGCATTGTTCGGTCGACAGTACCCGAAGGAGGCCCAACCTGTGCGATCTTAAATGATGTTGGGGTGGAAAGATGAGCATATATGACATAGACTCTATGTCATTTCCAGTCTCTTCTTAAAAGGGAGCATCCACAACTTCCGGAGGCAAGCCGTTCCACTGATTCATTGTTCTCACTGTCAGGAAATTTCTCCTTAGTTCTAAATTGCTTCTCTCCTTGATTAATTTCCACCCATTGCTTCTTGTCCTACTCTCAGGTGCTTTGGAGAATAACTTGATTCCCTCTTCTCCCCCCTTGAGATATCAGAACACTGCTATCATGTCACCCCTTGTCCTTTTCCCTAGACTAAATGGCTTTCCCATTCACTGCCAGCCCAATAAATCTGGATCTCGTTCTGAATTTTCCAGTTTCCTTAAAACTGGTTTGGAACCTACCTACTGCTGCTATAACACACACACACACACACACACACACACACACACACACACACACACACCACCCTTGTAAGTACCCGGGATGATTACGGCAGGTGATTAAAAGAGAAACAAAACAGGAGAGCTGTGTTGTGGGATTGCCCTCGTAATTACCAAATTTGACAATTGCAGGTTGCAGAGCTTTCGAAAACGTTTTACAAGCAATTTCCAACCCTCCTAAAAAAGAAAAGGGACCAGCTGCCTTTATTATAGAGATGGGCACGATAGGCTCCCTTTTGCAGGGCAACTAACTAACCCCAATAGAGAGGTCAATTTCCCTTCCCAGCCTTAATTTTGCAACCCTTCCAATTACTCTGGTTTCTAATGCTTCCCCTCCCAAAAGCCTTCCCACACGCATTAGATCTGCCGGGCAGATTCTCTTCCAGGTGTCAAAAGCCACTTGGGTCTTTCTAGCCAGTAATTCCAGTCTGGATCACTCCAGTCCGCCCGGTAACTCACTTGCTTTCCTCAAACTTCCCAGCTTAAGCATCCTGAATCCGCAACTCTCCCAAAACTTTGGCTCTGCTTGCACGTCAGCTATGGAAGATGGAGCAAGCCTGATATTTATCTCCAATCCGAAGGGAATTAATTGTTTTGCTTTCTTTGGAGAAAAAAACCTGTGCTTCAAAAGCAGGATGGCAGAAGGTTAGGGGTGTTGACCAGTGGTGAATTTCATTTTTTTTTAACTACCGGTTCTGTGGGTGTGGCTTGGTGGGCAGGGGAAGGATATTGCAAAATATACATTCCCTCCCCACTCTGGGGCCAGCCAGAGGTGGCATTTGCCGGTTCTCCGAACTACTCAAAATTTCCGCTACTGGTTCTCCAAAACCTGTCGGAAGCTGCTGGATTTCACTCCTGGTGTTGACCCACAGAGAAAAGGGATGTGGCTCTGAGGATATACTCATTCTGCCTTCTTGACTACAGGTAGCGTCTTGACTTATGAACACAATTGGGACAGGAACATCGTCCGTCGCTAAGCGAAGAAGAGGCGATTAACTGAATTGTGGCCAATCTATTTATTATTTTGGTTTTGCATACTGCCTACTGCTTTTGAGGGAGGCCATTCATACACCTGATAAATAGGTAAAATTCAGTAACAAAGATTAGCCTATACTTAATTCAAGTATACTATACACTCAATCGTATTATTCTATTGTTCGGCATTAAAAAATGAACTCTCTGCATTCTCACAACACACTGGGCACAAATTGGCCTGCCTGTTTTCAGCTTAGTGGGTACCTAAATTCCCTTTTGCATGGTTACTTTACGGCTCAGTGTGTTGCATGAACACAATAATAAATTCCTTAAGCCTGCCTATCTTTGTTGAAGAGACACTCGGCGAAGGAACAACTACTGTTCCTGCAGGAGTCAAGAGGCCATTATAAGTAACAGACAATCCTCCGCGAAGTTCTCCATCCTCTTTTGAAACCAGGCAGATTGGCAGAATAGCAACAGCACTTAGACTTATATACTGCTTTACAGCCCTTTCTAAACGGTTTACAGAGTCAGCTTTTTGCCCCCAACAATCTGGGTCCTTGTTTTACTCACCTCAGAAGGATGGAAGGCTGAGTCAATCTTGTGCCGGGTGAGATTCGAACTACCAAATTGCAGGCAGCCGGCAGTCAGCAGAAGTAGCCTGCAGTACTGCACTCTAACCACTGTGCCACCGTGGCTCGTATACAGATAGTCCTCACCTTACGACCATAATTCAGCCCAACATTTCCATTACTAATCAAGAGAGTGGCTAAGTACCTTCCAACAGTTCCCTCCCCACTCTGGATTTCTCCTGAAATCCTGTGACCTTGCCATTTTGGATGCTTGGCAGATTAGCTAGATTAGCTAGTTTAGTTGAACAAGCATGTTACCAACAATGATTCGCTTAGCAACTGGGGCAAACAAGGTTGTAAAATGGGGCAAAACTCACTTAACCACCGTCTGGCTTAGCAGACAGTGGGCTCAACGGTAGTCATTAACTGGAGGGCTACCTGTATTTCAAGCTTCTTCCCCACAGTGTCAGGCCTGTGTTAATCTCGTTACCGGACACAACCTCCTGATGAAGGGTGGCAGCCTGTCAGGCCTGGAAGCCATCTTTTGCATTTGGGCCTTCAGGCCTGCAACATTCAATCCTGTGGGGAAATGGGAGGGGGGATTTTATGGAGTATGGGAAATATATATAGTCATAACAACATTCCTTTCTCAGAGAGTCAAGGACGCCTTGCCCTGCACCTTGAAGGGTGTGACTGGGAGGCATCTCCAGTTGGGATGGTGCCTGATTGGGCCATGGGATGGACATGAGGGTGCTGGGCAGGGACTTGGACTTTCGTTTGGGTGGGGAAAACCTGGAAGCTTTCAGATTCGGGTTTTCCCAGATGTGCCAATAGGACATCTCTAATAAAGTGGAACTTTGAGGAAACTTGAGCCTCAGAGTCTTCTTTCGTTGAGGGGTGTTACTTGGAACCCCGACACATGGTTTCTTTTAATTTTCTAGAGAGCAACATTTTGGGAACGTCCCCTTTAACATGACGCTCATTCCTTCCCCATTCCCAAGACCGGCGGGCCTACCGTCTTTTCATATCGTCAGGCTTAAGTTAACACTTCTATGCTACCAGCTGTTGACATCTCCCCTTCCACAGCATTTACTCAGGAGATAAGTAGAGTTAAAACAGCTCCCCCATCCTCAGCCTGCCAAGACTTAAAGCCACTTTAGAAAGTGTCCGGCTAAAAGCCTCTTATCTTCTTTTCTTCAGTGATGGTTTGATTCTTAAAGCTGTCTCAAAGGGGCTTTTTCAAAAAGCAATTGGACTGTTTTTTTTCCTTGCAGAAGAAGTCCTCAACTTGCAACAGTTCGTTCAGTGACCATTCAAAGTTGCAACGGCACTGAAGAAAGGGACATATGCTTACGGCCACTGCAGAATGCCCATAGTCCCATGATATTTACATTCGGATACTCGACCACTAACTCACATTTATGATGGCTGCAACATCATTCTGGGGTCATACGGTCCCCTTTTGCGACCTTCTGGCAAGCCAAGTCGATGGGGAAGCCCGATTCACTTAACAACCATGGGAATAATTTAACAGCTGCAGGGATTCACTTAACAAACGCAGGAAGAAAAGCCATACAATGGGGCATTTTAGCAAACGTCTCAATTAGAAATCTCAATTTCGGGCTCCCGTGTTATCGTAAGTTGAGGACTAGCTGAAGTTTCGCTTCTCACCCAAGAAGCTTCATTGGTTTCAGTAGGATGGTGGTGAGGATGATGTCATGCTAGAACCAATGAAGCTTCTTAGATAAGAAGTGAAAAAACTCCTCCTCTTCTTCTTCTTCTTCTCCTCCTCCTCCCTTCCTCCTTCTTTTCCTCCTCCTCTTCTTCTTCTTCTCCTCTTCTCCTCCTCCCTTCCTCTTCTTCTTCTTCGCCTCCTCCTCTTCCTCCTCTTCTTCCTCCTCCTCCTCCTTCTAAAAACAATCCAGTTGTCCTATGAAAAAGCACCTTTCAGATAACTCTGACTTCGATGTCTGAGGATCTCTACAGATTCTTAAAGCCGTATCTTTTGCCGAGGCCGATCAGATACAAAACTGTTATCAATTTCTCTGATAACCTTCTTTGTTGCCCTCCAGCAGACAAGGATTAAACTCACATCTTGGACATATTAGTACCTTATTCCTCAATTAGTTCACTGTCAGATACATTGGATAGTGATTCCTAGAACTGGTCACACTAGTTGAGATATCAGATATCCTGCCTCTACGTTTAGAGGGCCTCAAAATACAGATGGACGACTTGGGGGTTGCCGACAGAAAATCTCCAAGTAACTTATACATTATTTCTTTTGGAGAATTCCCTGGAGAACAATTTGTGGAAAAACCTGACAGACAGCAAGAAAGCTTTGAACTTCCTTGACATGAAATGAACTTCCATGACTTTCAAAGAGGCAATTTTTTGAAGTTATGTGCTAGTTGTTCCTGATTCTAGGGGGCAGTGCCCATCTCCATTTCAAAGCTGAACAGCCAGTGCTGTCTTGAAGACGTCTCCATGATCATGTGGCTAGCATGTCTAAATGCCGAAGGTGCATGGAACACTGTTAGCTTCCCACCAAAGGTGGTACTTATTTTTCTACTTGCATTTTTACATGCTTTCGAATTGCTAAGTTGGCAGAAGCTGGGACAAGTAACGGGAGCTCACTCCGTTATGCGACGCTAGGGATTCGAACCGCCAAACTGTGGACCTTTCTGAGCGACAAGCTCAGCGTTTTAACCACTGAGCCACTGTGTCCCTTCTCCACAGCTCCTTCATGGTGACCACATCCTTACCTCAGAACAAGCAATCCTAACCCTTCTAAGCCCAAAATTTACATGGCTAAATGAGACAGTTGTTAAGTAAGCTTTGCCCCATTTTACCCCCTTTCTTGCCACAGTTGTTAAGTGAATAACCGCAGTTGTTAAGTTAGTAACATGACTATTAAGGGAATCTGACTTCCCCACTGACTTTGCTTGTCAGAAGGTCGCAAAAGGGGCCTTTTGGGTGCCAGATCCAACACGGCAACAACCCCCCCCCCCCCCCATATAGTAAATGAGGTTTTCTGTACCCTTCCCAAGCAGCTCTGGAAAGAAATAAGGAGTTTTGCTCCATTGTAACCAATCAATCGATAATATTTTTTTACCAGTCAAGCCAAATTTAAAAGAAGGAAAGCAGAGTGAAGCAAATAAATACAAGAACAAGCTAACGTAAAAAAATCAGGTTAAGGGAGATGAAGTTGCTTAGCTCGCATACATGAAAGGGAGAAGAAAAAGCTTTTTCAAAAGGATGGTCTGGTCTAGCAGAAGTAGTTGTAGATTATTGATTGACTAGTCTTGCAACCTTATCAATAAAATAAAATAAAAAGTAAAGTAAAGTAAAGTAAAGTAAAAAGTAAAGTACAAAAAAGTAAAGTAAAAAAAGTAAATAAAAAAGTAAAGTAAAATAAAAAATAAAGTAAAAAAATAAAGTAAAATAAAAAATAATGTAAAGTAAAAAATAAAGTAAAATAAAATGGAATGTGGTAGAATGGAATAAAATACAGTACATAGTCTAATTTTGGAATAAGGAAGAAATAAAGTGATTAAAAATACATATAGATGCAAATGAACCGCTCTTACAAAGTCCCCCAGTTTGTGCCATATGTTACAGGATTCATAGGATCAGGGCCTTAGTAAGTTCTACACATAATATGTAGGTCTCAGCCTGGGAGGGAGGAAAGGTGACCATTTATGGTTGGGATCCGGGTGGGCTGGCCTTTCCCAAAAGGGATGATAAAGATTTAAGCCTAATGGGGGCATATAACTGAAAGTCAAACAAAATATGAGAAATATTTTCAACGGCTGGAGTACCACCTATGCAGGTTCTCTCGAAATACGGCAAATGGTAGAAGCACCTGTATTCGATCAGCGAGTCCAATAATACAAACTCTTTGAAACCATACCTGAAAACATGAGCCCATCAAAAGCAGCATCCTGCTCCTAGCCTCCAGATATTTTTTTGGGGGAGGGCACATTTCCTTTGACCTCTGTAGGCTAGAACTGCATAACCTGAAGCCCCCCCAGTTACTCAAAGGTTTGAGAGCTGTCTTTCCAAAGCCTGCATTTCCCCGAGACCCCCCCTCTGGTTTTTACCCAATGTGACTGAAGGGGGGGGAGAACACCTGATTAAAGTACTTGGGGAATAACTGCATTTACAGGATGTCTATGGAGATTCTCAATCATCCAGGTCACGATTGTTCCCAAGGTGCTTTTCTAAAACACAACTGGAATTTCTTGTTTTGTTTTGTTTTTTTCCTTGTGCTTCTCATCCAAGAAGCTTCTTCGGTTTTTCCATTTTCAGGAATTATTTGTCAACTGAAAATAATGTCAACTGGAAGTCATATCTTGATTTTTTTTTAAATTTTCTATCCTGGCCCAAACCCCTCTTGAACCTCTTGTAGATTACTCAAAGAAATGTGGCGGGGAGGGATCACTCTTGGGATCCAAATCAAGAATTTGCAACTTGCAAAATCAAGGAACAATGGTGCAATGCAATCTTTCAGCCTATTTATTGGTAAATCGCTACCATTATATTCCTACAAAGGAAACTCAAAGTGGTATTATTTTAAAAACAACAGCAGCAAAAAAAAAAAACAATGCTTACACCAGTGTTGTTAAGAGACAAGGTAAAGTAAAGGTAAAGGTTCCCCCAGTACGTATGTGCTAGTCGTTCCCTACTCTAGGGGGTGGTGCTCATCTCTGTTTCAAAGCCAAAGAGCCAGCACTGTCCGAAGACATCTCCGTGGTCATGTGGCCCATATGACTAAATGCCAAAAGTGCACGGAACACTGTTACCTTCCCACCAAAGGTGGTCCCTATTTTTCTACTTGCATTTTTTTATGTGCTTTCGAACTGCTAGGTTGCTAAAAGCTGGGACAAGTCACCGGAGCTCACTTCATTATGCGGTGCTAGGGATTCGAACTGCTGAACTGTCAACTTTTGTGTTCGACAAGCTCAGTTTCTTAGCCACTGAGCCACCACATCCCTGAAGAAATAAGGGGAGGGATCAATCACGAGTGATTGTGGGTGCACCTCGGTTCACCCGCATAACACCTATCCTCCGCGAGCTGCGCTGGCTACCTGTCGATCTCCGGATGCGCTTCAAGGTGCTATTAGTCACCCATAAAGCCCTACATGGCAGTGGATCTGGATACTTGAGAGACCGCCTTCTGCCAATTACATCCCTGCGACCAATAAGATCACATAGATTAGGCCTCCTCCGTATACCATCGGCCAGCCAGTGTCGGCTGGCAACTACAAGGAGGAGGGCCTTCTCAGTAGTAGCCCCGACCCTTTGGAACGAGCTCCCCGTAGAGATTCGCACCCTCGCCACCGTCCAGGCCTTCCGCACAGCCTTGAAGAACTGGCTCGCCCGTCAGGCCTGGGGACAAGGATAGTTCCCCTCCCGAATGATGAATGTATGTTGTTTATTATTTTATTATATGTCTTATCTTAATGTCTGTATTTCCCCTTCCCCGATTTTATGTGAGCCGCCCTGAGTCCCCTTAGGGAAAAGGGCGGCCTACAAATATTAATAAAATCTCAAAAAAAATCTCAAAAAAATTTAATACAGGACGACTTCAGCCCTGCATCTCCTTAGAGACTCACTGATTTATCAGAACATAAGTCTTTGTAAATTTCCATCTCTTTCCCCACATAGGGGAAAATATCAGCTGCCACAAGATGTGTTGAAGGCTGCAGGCTTCCCAGACCTTAAACAGAGATTAAATAACTTTATAAAAGCCATGAAGAGGTCTAGGAAGGCCTTGAAAGAAAATATTCACGGGTCTTAGTTACCTGAAGCGAATGAAGAGGGCCATTAACCCAGTGGTGAAATTCATTTTTTTTACTACCGGTTCTATGGGTGTGGCTAGGTTGGCGTGGCAGGGAAAGGATACTGCAAAATCCCTATTCCCACCCCACTCCAGGGGAAGGATACTGCAAAATCCCCATTCCCACCCCACTCCAGGGAAAGGATACTGCAAAATCCCCATTCCCACCCCACTCCAGGGGAAGGATACTGCAAAATCCCCATTCCCACCCCACTCCAGGGAAAGGATACTGCAAAATCCCCATTCCCACCCCACTCCAGGGAAAGGTTACTGCAAAATCCCCATTCCCACCCCACTCCAGGGAAAGGATACTGCAAAATCCCCATTCCCTCCCCACTCCAGGGAAAGGATACTGCAAAATCCCCATTCCCACCCCACTCCAGGGGAAGGATACTGCAAAATCCCCATTCCCACCCCACTCCAGGGAAAGGTTACTGCAAAATCCCCATTCCCACCCCACTCCAGGGAAAGGTTACTGCAAAATCCCCATTCCCACCCCACTCCAGGGAAAGGATACTGCAAAATCCCCATTCCCACCCCACTCCAGGGAAAGGATACTGCAAAATCCCCATTCTTACCCCACTCCGGGGAAAGGTTACTGCAAAATCCCCACCCCACCCCCCATTCTGGAGCCAGCCAGATATAGTATCTGCTGGTTCTCCAAACTACTCAAAATTTCCACCTGCTATATTTCACCCCTGCATTAACCCAAGGGAAAATACTCAACCAGCAGGGGTAGTTTGGCCCTAGCAAGAGAAACAAAGGCTCAAATGTATCTATTTCCAGAAATACCCTTTTAGTTCACCAAAAAAGACCCTTTTAGTTAACTGCTCTCCAAGGAGATTGCAACCAAGATGAATTGTGGAGAATGTGAACCCAACCAGCCAAGGTCTACAAAATATTATCCACAGTAGATCTAAGATTTCTTCCTTGATCCTCTCTCTTTCTCCCCCATTAAAAAAAACAAAAAACCTGTCAAGTCAAAAGAATACTTTGTTAAGTGCCCCACCTCCACCCTAACCTCTTTTATTATTCACTCCTTTTTGGACTGCTGAGGCTGAGAAGACAGAAATGGATGCCCAAACACACACACACACCTGGATCGAAAATCAAGTTGCTTCTTGCAGGGCGAATTGGAGCATGATGTATTTTCACCAGAAAAGAATTTTTGTACCAATAAAGGAGAATATTTGTAGCTCAGGGTGAGAATGAGAAGGGTCCTTGCTGTTCTCTCGACAGGGTTTCTTGCAGATGTTTCATCGCCCAAACTAGGTAACTTCATCAACTCATCATCACTAGCATTGATGATGTTACTAGTTTGGGTAATGAGACGTCTTCAAGCAACAACAATAACAACAACCAAACTCAGAGAGTACCAAGGACCCCCCCAAAGAATTTTGGATTTGCTTGGACTCCATAGTACCTTCCCATAGATGGAGCAGGGCAGTTTAAGGATCCCTAGACCATGGCTCTTTCCCAAAGGATGATTGGTTCTGTTACCCATTTCATGAGAATTATAGAGAAGTGTGAAAGTTAAGAAACAATGGTGGTGGTGATGGGGAATGATTATAGAGGTGTGGTGGCACAGTGGTTAGAGTGCAGGCTACTTGTGCTGATTGCCAGCTGCCTGCAATTTGGGCATTCCAAATCTCACCAGGCTCCAGGTTGACTCGGCCTTCCATCTTTTTGAGGTGGGTAAAAGGAGGACCCAGATTGTTGGGGCCAAAATGCTGACTCTGTAAACTATTAGAAAAGGCTGTAAAGCACTGTGGAGCAGCATATAAATCTAAGTCCTATTGCTATAGTTTGTGGCACAGTCAGCCAGATGTTCAAACAGGTGTTGGCGTTTTTATCCACCTATTGAGTCTTCCAAAGACTCGGGATAAGCCAGGAGGTGGTGGTGGTTGTTATTATTTCAGATTTACTCTTCAATTCGATTCATAGTCTGGCACTGGTAAAAATGTAAAATGTATAGTAGGGAAAACACTAACTGCAAAGAAACCGATTTGGAACTGCTGTATGATATACGATGGAACTTATTGTTCCTATGTTGTTTTTAAGTTATGTGTTTGTTTTTGTTGATGTGCTTATGTGTTTAAAATAAAAAAAATTAAAACAACAAAAAAAAATGTAACAGTTCAAGTCCTAACCAAGGGCCTAAGAGCTGTTAAGGGAGCTTCTGAATATACAGATCTTCCAAGTAAGATGGTTTTTTTGAAAAGTCAGAATAGGTCTAATACGTTCAAAATTTCCATGTATTTAAGCAGCCCTTTGGGTATTGCTCCAAGGGCTCCTATTACTATTGGTTACAACCATTGACTACTCTCTCCACAATTGCTCAACTTCAATTGGCAAATCACAGATATTTCATTGTTTTTTTTTTCTAGCTGTTTCTCTTCCATTCGTTCATCAACCTGGTGTCATTGCAATAGCAATGGACCAGACCTTTTTTTTTTCCTTTTCTTTTCCACAATAGTGATGTCAGGCGAGTTGTGGGCCAGTCTGTCTGTCTGTTTGGATCCGAAAGTCCCACAGGATTTTGACTTATTCATTCGCAAGAACTTTATCCACTTGGGGTTCCCAAGCGATGATTATTATGATTTTGTCTGCACACTTGAGCAAGACATACACACAGGTGTTAATAAACTGGATGGTCTTTGTTTCTAATTTTTAAAAAATGTCCCCCTGGCACTCCTCATTTCTCACTTCCTCAAAAGGGGAGGGGTTTTTTGTGCAAAAAAAGGAAACAGAAAAGGTTTTTTTTTTTGTTCTGCACAGCAGAATAATTAGACACAAGGACCGTTTTCCCCTCTGAATGCCATCACTTTGCTTAACAACTAATTCCCACAACACTGTCATATTACCTACTAAGACTGTATTACTATTCTTCTTCTCTTCCTTCCTGGTACCCTTCTCTTCCCACTTATGACTATAACCATGTTGCTTGTATCTTTCAATTTATATTGTTTTTATTTGTTTCCTAATACGATTTGATAGTTTATTAGTAACCTTGACTATCACTAAGTGTTGTATCTTTTTATTCTTGATGAATGCATTTTATTCTCTTATGTACACTGAGAGCATATGCAAAGACAAATTCCTTGTGTGTCCAATCACACGGCCAATAAAGAATTCTATTCTATTATGTTGTCAACTTGTTGTTCCCAGCTATGATTATTGTTATTTTGTCTGCACACTGCAGCTAAACATACACACAGGTGTTAATAAGCTGGATGGTTTTTTGTTTCTAATAAAAAAATGCTCCTCTGGCAAGTCATCTTTTCTCATCTTCGCAAAAGGGGAGGTTTTGCACACACACAAAAAGAAAAAAAAAGAAAAAGAAAAAAGTCTCTCGGCAGCATGTATCAACAGACAAATTACCCCTCGCGCATTACCCCTTTCTCCTGTGCGTCCCCCCTCTTCTCCATCGCCTGGAGTAAACGGTGGGGAGGAGGGAGGGGGAAACAAGCCCAGCGGCCACGAAATTGGAGAGTTTGGGAAGGGAACAACTCCGCCAGTGTGAAGTTACGCTCCCCTCCCCCAACGAAAACAAGCATGCAGGAATTTGCAAAGCAGGGTCTGCCAGAAACGCTGTGAAAAAGCAGTGGGGGGAATTCATTGGAAACAGATGGCGTTTTTCAGCGGGCGATGCTGAAAATTCACTCCTTTCCCCGACTTCGTAAAAACAAACCGAGGGGGGGGGGAGTTGGCGAAGAAGAGGAAGGAGGAGGAGAAGAAGGGGAAGGAGAAATAAGAAGAGAAGAAGGAAGAGAAGGAGAAGAAAGAAGAGCAGAAGAAGAAAGAGAAGAAGAAAGAGAAGAAAAAAGAAAGAGAAGGAGGAGCAGAAGAAGGAGGGAGACTAAAGAGAAGAAGAAAGGAGGGGAAGAAACAAGAAGAGAGAGACGAAGAAAGAGAAGGAGGAGAGAAGAAGGAGAAGGAGAAGAAAGAGGAGAGAGAAAGCGGGGGTTCTGGAAATCAAAGATCTATGCAACTAAGCGAAGGAAAACTCGCAAATAAACAAGAACGAGGGGGCGAATGCGAGGAAGGGGGAATCAAGAAGAGATCAAAACATTCCCAGCGCCTGTATTTCCCCCCCTCAACAGCTGTCCTCCTTCTTTGGGCTTTGAAATAGTATTACATAGATCAACATCTGGCAACGTAGTTTAAAAAGCACAGCAGCAAGCGCTTAGCAGGTTCCAGCCGGGAAATCCATCGGCCGTCTTCCACAAATGTCTTTCCACCCTCCCTCTGCCCCCCACCCTCAAAAAGCGGGTGTCCAAATGTTCATTCCTTTCCGTTTCATTCCCGTCTTCGCGCCCCCCCCACTTCCGCCCCCCCAAAAAAGTTGCGAAGAACAATAAAATCGCATCCAACGAAGGGACGGAGCAAGTTAATTCAGCTGTCAGTTGCACGGCGCCATCTTCCTCCTCCACGACCCCCCCCCCCTTGCCCACCCCCCGGCCAAAATAAAATAAAATCGTAACTTCTTTCCCGGATGCAAAAGCCCGAATAAATTTAAAATAAAGGCGACGGGCGAGGCGCGTGCACTGATTTCCAGAGCCTTTTCTGCTTCCTTTGCAAACTCTTATAAAAACAGCATCTGAAGGCGGCCAACCGGGGATCTGTTAGGGAAGGGCATTCTCTGGAAAGAAACGGGGGGGGGGGGGGAGAGGGCTGCAATTTCTGAAAAGGACCCGAGTGAGAAGGGCTGGTTGTAAAGTCCCTTCTCACTCGGGGTCCGTTGGGCCTTTCCGGGGGCGGGCGACATCAGGGACCTGAAGGAAGAGATCTGAAAGGATCTGAAAGGAGAAGTAGATTCTCCGAGGAAGACGAATCCTTCGGATAGATGATCCCCGCAAGGTCCAGATCCTGTAAGGATTCGGCCGTCCAAAACCAGCACTCCGAAATTACTACCCGGGATAAGAGAAAACTTCATACACTGCATTAAACGCATTAAATGGCAGTGGGAACCGTGCAAAAAGCGATTTTAGGGAAACCCCAGATAAAGCATCTCGGAATAAGTTTCCCGCAAGCCAAGGAGGGGGACTGCCTGCCTACAAAATCAGCCCGTTGCTTTGTTCCCCTCCCCCCAAAAATTTGTAAATGCAGGCGGGGGGGAAAGGAGACCCCCCCACACCCCCAATCAGTTGACTTCCTAGCCTATTCTTCCACTAACTATCCAGTGGGGTTCTTTCCAACGCTGCTCTTCAAAAATCGACCTTTATTTTTTGGCGTGTGCCTCTCTCTGTCTTGCAAGGGAGAGACAAAGGCCGAGCGAAGGAATACTTATACCGAAGGCACTTAAAAAAAATTACGAAAGAAAGAAAGACGGAAGGAAGGGAGGAAAGGAAGGGAGGAAAGAAAAAAGGAAGGAAAGAAAGGAAGGAAGGAAAGAAAGAAAAAAGGAAGGAAAGAAAGAAGGAAAGAAGGAAGAAGGAAGAAAAGAAGGAAGAAGGAAGAAGGAAAGAAGGAAAGAAGGAAGGAAGGAAGGAAGGAAGGAAGGAAGGAAGGAAGGAAGGAAGGAAGGAAAGCAATCGGCGCGGGATGGGGGAATCCAGCTGAGTTTAAAAACCACCCGACTCTACCCGATGCTTTATAGGAGAGCCCACGGCCCGAAGGACGAGGCCTTGGAGGCCAGCTACCCATCGGGAAACCCGGAGCAAGGTTCTTGTAAAAGACCCCCTTTTTCCCCAAGGAAACTTTTCAAGATTTAAAAACAAAACCAAAGCAGGCAAACAAAGGGGAGACGGGGAGAGGGAACCGGCGCTCCTTACCTGCGGGGAAGATGGAGAGCCACAAGAGGAAGAACTGGGTCAGTCCGAGGGCTTTCGCGCTTGCCCCTTTCCCCATAACCATCCATCCAGCTTCAGATCTAACCACTAGTCTCTCCCTATAAGAAGAGTGGTTTCCAAAGGAGAAGGAGAGGCGGGGCGGAGGAGGGAGAGGGAGAAGGGAGCAGTGGCGGGAGGAGGAGAGGAGGAGGAGGAGGATGAAGAAGAGGAGGTACGGAAGGAGAGAAGAAAACGTGATCAGCAGAAGAGCACACAGAGAAAACGGAGCAGCAGTCAAAATAGATAATGTCTATATATAAAGGGGAAAAGGCGAAGTCGAGTGCCCGGTGGCGCAGCGAACTTCGGCAGCCGCAGCAACTAGCCTTGCTGGAATGCCCTCCCCCGTTTCTCTTCCCTGCAAACAGCCCCTGCCGTCAATCACCGCTCCGGCCTGCCAATCAGCTTCCGTGCTCGCTCGGCGTGTCTAACCCACAAGGGGGAGGGTCCCGCCTGCCCGGGCAAAGGCGGAGATCGAGTGCCAGCCAATCGCGCCAAAGGCAGGAAGCGAGAGGCTTGTGCAGCTGGATGCCAGGCGCGCCAGCTTGGAAGGCGAGCGAAGGCGGCGGCGGCCGAGCCACTAGCCTGGCCGCTCGTCTGGCCTCTTAAAGTGGCCCTTTCCAGGGAAAGGGAATGCAAAGAAAAAAAGAGGGGAGTGGGAGAAGGACTGGGTGGCAGGGGTCCTGCCCCCCCCTTGGAAGGGGTTTCGGAGTGGTTTCTGTAACCCAACAGAACAGAATCAAAAGAGGAAGGGACCTTGTAGGTCATCTAGTCCAACCCCCTATCCAAGCAGGAGACCCTACACCGTTTCTGGCAGATGGCAGTTTAATCCCTTCTTGAGAGCTTCCAGTGATCGACAGATTAATAGAGTTGGAAGGGACCTTGTAGGTCATCTAGTCCAACCCCCTGCCCAACCAAAGTTACAATGGCTCTGAAAAAGTCATTTATGACCATTCCTCACACTTATGACCTTTGCAGCATCCCCACGGATGTGTGATTTACATACAAATGCTCGACCAACTGGTACATAATTATGACGGTTGCAGTGTCCTGGGGTCATGTGATCCCCTTTTGCGACCTTCTGATGAGCAAAGTCAATAGGTGGAGGAAGCCAGATTCACTTAACAACCGTATCAGTAAGTGAACACCTGCACTGAAGTTGGAGAGCCAGATTCACTGAACAACCCTGTACTAATTCAACAACTGCAGTGATTTGCTTAACAAACGCAACAAGAAAAGTCGTAAAATGGGTCAAAACAAATTTCTCACTTAGCAGCATCAATCCTGGGCTCAATGGTGGTCGTAGGTCGAGGACACCTGTATCTTGCTGTAGAAATTCAGATAAACCAGGGAGAAATTATCATGGGCCGACCTTTGTATTCCTGGCACTCCCCCCCCCCCGCCTTTCCCTTGTTGTTAGTTGCAAAGTTGTGTTCGACCCATTGTGACTCCCATGGACAACGTTCCTCCAGGCCTTCCCATCCTCTACCATCCTCCGGAGTCCATTTAAGCTCATGCCATCTGCTTCAGTGACTCCATCCAACCACCTCATTCTCTGCCATCCCCTTCTTCTTTTGCCCTCCGTCTTTCCCAGCATGAGGCTCTTCTCCAGGGAGTCCTTCCTTCTCATTAGGTGGCGAAAGTATTTAAGTTTTATCTTCAGGATCTGGCCTTTTAAAGAGCAGTCAGGGTTGATCTCCTCTAGGACTGACCGGTTGGATCGTCTTGCAGTCCAAGGGACTCGCAGGAGTCTCCTCCAGCACCAGAGTTCAAAGGCCTCCATTCTTTGGCACTCAGCCTTTCTTATGGTTCAACTTTTACAGTCATGCATTGCAACTGGGAAAACCGTAGCCTTGACTATCACACACTTTTGTTGGCAGGGTGATGTCTCTGCTTTTTAGTATGCTGTCTAGATTTGCCATAGCTTTCCTTCCCAGGAGCGAGCGTCTTTCCTTCCTTCCCTCCCTCCCTCCTGCCAAATCTGCAATAAGGCCTCAGGAGGGAACTGGTGTCCCCTTCATTGGTCAGGGAAAAAGCTGTCCGTTGAAAAATCTTTGCAGCTTTTGTCTTTCGCTTGAAGAAGTTTGGGGGAAAAGTTGCCCTCTTGCCATCTTGGGTTTTTCCTGTTTTCCTCTTTCATTTATGTTTGAGCGTTTTAGGGTTCTTCTTGCTTGTTAGGTTTTGTAGGCTGCTCGGAGTGAGTGAGTGGGTGAGACAAGAGAGAGAGACAGACAGAACTGAATTGAAGAAGCTTCTTGGATGGAGAGGGGGGGAAAAACCCAAAACAATTTAGTTGCCTTTTGGAAAAGCACCTTTTGGACAGCTGCGACCTGGATGATGGAGAATCTCCGTAGCCCTTTAAATAAATAAATGGTCTAGGCAATTCCTGCCCTGGCTATTCCCACAGGCCTCTCCCCCCCACACACACTTTCCCCCAAGCCCGTTCAGAGGAAAGTTTGGCAAGGCTGCCCCTGCTCCAGTTTCCAAGGGCTCCTGCCACAGGCAAAAGAAAACTTCATGTTTCCCTTTGCATCTCATTCTGGGAGAGATTCTCTTGAATCCTCCAGTGAGCGAGCGAGCGAGCCGTGTGTTGGGTTGGGGTTTTTGGTGGGGTGGGGGAATTGGTGGAGGAGAGCCGAGCCGGATTGACCTCCCCCAGCCAAGCAGTGGTCTGTGCCAGGAGGGCCCCCACATGTGCCGAAAAAGAAGCAACGGGCCTGCAGTCTCTATGGGGCCGAGCGAGACTTCACAGCCGAACAAAGGCTGCCTTGTGTGCACAACTCTTGTGCGCGCACAACTTGGCAGATGGTACCTTTCGCTCTCGCCTCCCGCAGGAGGCTCTCCGCCACAAGGCTGAGATGTAAACTTCACACTTGCAGGCTTCTTCCAAAGTGGTCCCAGGGATGGGGGGGCGGGGTGGATGGGTAGCGGGGCTGGGAACCGTCCACTGTCTATTTTGATCTCGGCAAGGAGGAGACTTTTGGTGGGTCAGAGATTGATTTCCAATCAAGGTGGGGGCCCCTTCTCTCCCTCCCTCTTGTCCCACCCACCCCCATTGCATAATGCATCCTCGATCTGCATCGCAGATCAAAGGGGTAGCCCCTAACACTCTCTTGTGTGAACACATCAAATCTGGGTTCACCCCAGTGCTGGAAAAGACCATTCAACCAGCTGTTTTCAGCTCCTCTTGGCTGCCTGGGAGTTCTCGGCTCTGCCCGGCCTTATCCGAGTCAAATCTTTGCCAAACCTCAAGGGACGAGTCCCTAGAAAAAGTCTTGATTCGGGGTCTCTGGGAGCCCTAAGGTAGCCCTCCAGTTATGACTCTCATTGAGCCCACTGTCTGCTAAGCCAGACAGTGGTTAAGTGAGTTTTGCCCCATTTTACAACCCCGTTTGCCCCAGTTGCTAAGCAAACACGCTTGTTCAACGAATCTAGCTAATCTGCCAAGCATCCAAAAGAGCCGAGGTGGCGCAGTGGTTAGGGTGCAGTACTGCAGGCCACTTCGGCTGACTGTTATCTGCAGTTCAGCGGTTCAAATCTCACCGGCTCAAGGTTGACTCAGCCTTTCATTCTTCTGAGGTGGGTGAAATGAGGACCCAGACTGTGGGGGTGATATGCTGACTCTGTAAACTGCTTAGATAGGGCTGAAAGCCCTATGAAGCGGTATATGTCTAACAGCTATTGCTATTGCTATGGCAAGGTCACAGGATTCCAGGATGGAAACTGTTGGAAGGTACTTAGCCACTCTCTTGATTAATAATGGAAATGTTGGGCTGAATTATGGTTGTAAGCTGAGGACTATCTGTATACGAGCCACGGTGGCACAGTGGTTAGAGTGCAGTACTGCAGGCTACTTCTGCTGACTGCCGGCTGCCTGCAATTTGGCAGATCGAATCTCACCCGGCACAAGATTGACTCAGCCTTTCACCCTTCTGAGGTTGGTAAAATGAGGAAGCAGATTGTTGGGGGCTATCGGCTGACTCTGTAAACCACTTAGAGAGGGCTGTGAAAGCACGGTGAAGCGGTATATAAGCCTAAGTGATATTGGTATTGCTAAAGTTCAACACCAAATTGATGCCAGATAAGGGACAACGGAAGTCAAGAGGAGTTGGACTTGGGTTGTTTGTGGCAACGTAAGAACTCTAAGCTGATGACACATTTAACTCCATCCCTTAGTTCTGCCAGGTCACCTCCTATCCATCTAACATAAAGTGGTTAGGAGCAGGAGCCAAGGAGAGAAGACATCTCTTTCAGGCTAAGCCATGGTGGTGCAGTGGTTGGAGTGCAATATTGCAGGCTACCTCTGCCCACAGTCTGGAGTTTGATTCTGACTGGCTCAAGGTTGACTCAGCCTTCCATCATTTGAGGTTGGTAAAATGAGGACCCAGATTGTTGGGGGCAAAATGCTGACTCTGTAAACCGCTTAGAGAGGACTGTAAAGCATTGTGAAGCGGTATATAAATCTAAGTGCTATTGCTATTGCTATAGGTAGGCTTCAACTTATGACCACAACTGAGGCCAAAAGCTAAGCGAGACAGTAGTTTGAGTCGTCTCCCCCCCATTGCAAAAGAAACTACAAATCCCATCACACCCAGCTTGCTTGTGCAGATGCTGATTTAAGGGTGGGTCAAGTGTAGTTTAACATCTGTACTGCTATTAACATCTGCCCGAATAACTGTTGCAAATGCAAGTTTCATTTTATTAATTATCTGGGCATTTTATGATCTTGACATAAACCTGAACTCCAACCCTGGTTAACAAAAGAGACTTCCTATGCTCTCTTAATATGCAATGCCTACATCATTAAACAACATCCCAACCCCCGGTCTATGGACTGGTCCCAAGTTGTGACATGCTAGAAACAAGCCAAGACCCATCTATGGGATGCAGCCACCACACAAAACCACATTCTCCTTTGTCCACGGAAAAATCTCTCCCCATGGAACTGGTCCCTGGTGCCCCAAAGATAGGGGGCCTCTGGTTAAGGCTGACCAACTGTGTTACCCAGCGTGCAAAGACAAGGAATGGATTCCTACAATTCCCTTTCTTCTCAGCTCTCCTTCTCCCCTTACTCCTAACCTAGCATGGTATAGGCTACAGTCTAGCATGCCACTCAAATTTAAAAGAGAGAGAGAGAGAGGGAGGGAGGGAGGGAGGGAGAGAGAGAGAGAGAGATATTGCACCATTGTCATCACAGTCCTGCAGACACTCCTGTCAATCAAGATGCTCTCTCCTTGCAAGGGAAGTTTAATTAGATGGAAAGATGATTGATCCAATTGTAATTTGGTATGCGGGGCATGAGATCCAAATTAAGGGGGCTTTCTCTGAAGGTTCACCTCACCGGATCGTTTTTGATGGGGAAAAATAGGAGAAGGAAGAAGTGGTGGATATAATTCAACACCCTGAATTAATTTTAAATATAATAAAGGTGGGAAATGATAGATAGATAGATAGATAGATAGATAGATAGATAGATAGATAGATAGATAGATAGACAGAGAGACAGACAGACACCAGTAGAAACAGATGATAAATAGATAGATAGACAGACAGACAGACAGACAGACAGACAGACAGACAGACAGATAGATAAAAAATAAATATGAATGATGCACTACAGATGGCCAAATATGAGATTTAAACCCAAATCCCTTAAAAAGGCCTTCTAGATACAGCAGAATGATGGGCCCCAAAATCCCAGCTAAGGCAGGCTTTGGGATCCCTTCTGGATAAGGCTGAACCTTAGATAAAATCTCAGCGAGAATGCTGTTTGAAATGGTGGGGTTTTTTAGTTTCAAGTCGCCCACAGGCCACTGTTTGTGGCGAATGTCTGCTTTATGCAACATTCTTATTCCTGATCTTATCTTGTTATTTAAGAAAAGCAAAATAGGTATTTTTTAAAAATCCCAAAGACAAAGCATGATGCAGAAATTTATTCCCCCCTCCTCCGGCCTCAAATAAACAAGCGAGGGTTGAACCACCGTGGGGGTCTTTCAATTGAAGTCCATAGTGAACCGAATTGACCACAGTAGATGGCGCTGTTCTCCCTGGAGCGCAGGGGGGGGGGCAGTGTTTGTCTCGATGGGGAGAATAGCATATTTAGAATAAATCTCTCCTTAAACCGCAGGACATCACAACGGTTTCCCAGCTTCCCATTAAAATCTCAATTTGGGGGAAAGGAATCCGTCTTGGCGGGCGGTGAGGTCAACTGGCCACAATCGAGAAGCCGAATCGAACCATGGAAAAGATTCCGCTTAGGCCTGAGCATCGCAAACGTTAAACTGACATGCACACCTATGCGCTCCTTAGCGAAGATTCTCCAGAACCTGTCAGAACCAGCTGAATACCACCTCTAGGCTGGGATGGTTGCTCTCCAATATCTGTCCCTATTTTATGTCCTTTTTTGCTATGGTTGTTAAGTGAATCATTAAATTGTTAAGCAATTTAACTGGCTTTCCCCATTAATTTTGTTGTTGGAATCCAGCTGGGAAGATCACAAATGGCAATCAGGTGACCATGGAGGTGGTATTCAGCCAGTTCTGACCAGTTCTGGAGAACCGCTAGCGGAATTTTTGAGTAGTTTGGAGAACCGGCAAATACCACCTCTGGCTGGCCCTGCCCCCATCTATTCTCTGCCTTCTGAGTCCCAGCTGATCACCTGGGTCTTCTTCTGTTGCCCTGCACAGGAGAACGGAGCTGGAAAGCCGGTTGGTGGGGTAGGAACGGAATTGCGATTTTGCAGTATCCTTCTGCCAAGCCCACCCAACCACGCCCACAGAACTGGTAGTAGAAAAATTTAAATTGCACTATTGGATCACTTGAACCCGTTATAAATACATGTCGGTTGCTAAGTGCCCTAATTTTGATCCTGTGGCCATAGGAATTCTGCTACAGGACCAGTTATAAATCACCCTTTTTTAAACCGTTGCTAAACAAATGGTTATAATGCAAGGATTATCCATGTCAGATACAAAGGAGGCTTACAAGAGCTATGATCACCATCCTGGTCTGTTTAGAGCATGCGTTATATAGCAATAGTCCTTATACCACTTCAGGTGCTTTTACAGCTCTTTCTAAGCAGTTTACAGAATCAGCATCTTTCCCCCAACAATCTCGGTCCTCCTTTTTTCGACTTAGGAAGAATGGAAAGCTCAGTCAACCTTCAGCAGATCAGGATCGAACTGCTGGCAGTCAGCTGTATTAGCCTGCAATACTGCATTCTAACCACCATGACACCATGGCTTTTTAAAATATACATTGGATACATGTTCTGGATTCCATATTTTGTTTTGCTCAGCTCTCTTTTTATTTCTTTTATAAAATGATTCTCTCTCCTTCCTAATCTTTCTTTTTTCCATAGCACATCCTGAGCTCCCTTCTTGGGCAGAGAGGTGGACTAGAACAGAGGTCACCAACCTTTCAGACTTCAGGGACCACTAAATTCATAATTTTAAATCCCGTGGACCATTAATATGATCTGCCTAATGACGGCTAGGTGGGCGTGGCAAGGTGGTCATGTGACTGGGTGGGCGTGGCCAACTCGATGTCACTCATGTGGAGGGGCAACTTGCCAGCCTCTATCCACCACTCCTCACCTGCCCACACAGGCTCCTTAGGGCCCCAACAGAAAACAGTTGTTGAAGCTAAGCAGCCACCATGAGAAAGAGTTGGCAAAACAGCTCAGTTCAAATTAGATCTGACCGAGGCTCAGCAGAAGCAACTTACAGAGGACTACGAGCATAGGCTTTCCCAGCAGAGGGAAGACCTGTGGGAGTGCAAGGCCAGGTTCTGGTGCCTGGAGACTCAGCGGGCTGAGACGGTCAGCCAGTTCCAGGCCATGATGCAGTCCCACTGGAACGAGGCCTTCCGGCTCTTCACCACCAGCGGCACTTCCCTCCAGCCTTCGCCCAAAGCCCCACTCCAGGAGGCTGAAGCAGACCCCGAGTTGGAATTTTTGCCTCCCTCTGACCCACACAAAAAGACCCCAAAGGGGGAGACTCTCTGTAGTAACACAAGCATTCATTGCACGTATCCGGCCCAGGGGCCGTAGTTTGAGGACCCCTGATTTAGTGCAGTATAAAAATGCAAATAATTTTTCTGCTGACCACCAACATTTTCTCACGGACCACCAGTGCTCCACGCACCACCAGTTGGTGACAGCTGAACTAGAAGACCTCCGAGGTCCCTTCCAGCCTTACACTTCCACGATGCCATCTTGCAAGCCAATCTTCCCCCATTCACAGAGAATTCTGGGACTCATAGTTCTAGCACATCTGGAAGGCCCTTTTGCATAGCCTCTTGGGGCGCAAGATGGAGGCAGAAGCCAAGCTGCATTTTTCTCTCCTTTCTGGTCCACTGCAATCTTACTTCGGGATTACTGGCTGGGCTTGTCAGCTAACAATTCTCTGGAAAACTCTGCTCTGTCCCATCTGTTTTCCATCCTTCTGTAGTTTGAGCAGCTGGTTAGCTGCCCGTCCTGTGATTTGAACTTTGCACTGCATATTCTTTTTTTAACTCTTCCAATTTGTCAAAGCACAGCAGGAATAAGGTTTGGGGTGATGCTTTTATTTTCCCTCTGTATGTAATTTGCTCTATACAATAGATATTACATAAAACAAATGAAATGCGGAGAGGTGGGGAAAAAGACAAAGGGGTTTCATCTTAATCTGTTCTTCATCTTGCATTTATTGGGGATGTGTTTTATTTAAAGCAACTTCTTGGTGCTGCATTCACGAAGGACAACGTTTAGCTGGGTCGATCCACTTGGTGGGTGCATTCACACAACAGCTTAAACGTGGCTGGTTCCAAGTGTGAGGACAGCTGTATTCTGTGTGTGTTTATGTGTGCAGGTATCTTAGCATTTTGTGTGGAAAAGCAGATTAATCCAGGAACGAGGTTAAGAATGAGACATGGATAAATGATTAGAAAATAGTAGATACTAGAACATAAATGAAAGTTTTGGGGTACTGAGTCTCTTTGAGAGTGGGCGGCATACAAATTAAATCAATCAATCAATCAATCAATCAATCACGTAGAGCAAGCGCCAGTGCAAATTTATATTTGCATCTGTTGTAAAAGAAAATAGGAAGTCATTTCTTTATATTTCCCTTTCAGGCTTTGCTTCCCCTTTCCTTTTTTCCTTTTTTTTCTATTTTAAATGTTAGGTTTTAGTTTTTAATCTCCCCATATTTTTTTAAAAAATCTAATAAAAATATCAAAAAAATACAGGTAGTTCTTGACTTATGACCACAATTGGGCCGACATTTATGTTGCTAAGTGAGACCATTTGTTAAGTGGGTTTTGCCCCATTTTACGACCTTTCTGGCCACAAGTTTGTTAAGTGAATCGTTGCACTTATTAAATTAGTAGCACGGTTGTTACGTGTGAACCTGGCTTCCCCATTGACTTTGCTTGTCGGAAGGTCGCTAAAGGGGATCTCGCGACCCCCGGGACACTGCAATAATCATAAATATGAGTTAGTTTCCAAGCATCGGAATTTTGATCAAATAACCATGGGGATGCTGGAAAGGTCGTAAGGGTGAAAAATAGTCATATGTCATCTTTTTTTCAGTGCTGTTCGTAACTTTGAATGGTCGCTAAATGAACTGTTGTAAGTCGAAAACTATCTGTATAAAAGAGAGTTGCATGAATACAGGCGGCACGTGGATGGGTGGGTGTATGCACATCTATGAGAAATGTGTTGTGGTCGGCCGACAGCCTGTGGAGCTGGCAGCAGAGTCGGGCAGTGAGGAGGTTGGGAGGAACATGGGCCAGTCCTGGAGTCTGGGGAAGGCTCGGACGAGGGCTGTGCGTCGGAGGCAGAGAGGGGGCCATCTGGGAGTTAAGTGCGGCCTCTGGCGCCTCCGGAGTCTGACATCCACGAGGCAGAAGAACAGTGTGAGCCTGTTCCCAGTGTGCTGCCAGAAGGCAACAACAATTAAGGAAAAAGAGGCCACTCAAGAGTAAGGCTTGGAGATGATTGGCCCCTCCCATAGGACATAAAAGACGAGAGAATGGGACGTGAACTTTTGTAGGAAGCAATTAGTTCATCTGGTCGGTTTCAAGCTCTGAGAGGTTCTGTTTGACTCTGTGCTAAGTTTGGCTTCGCAAAACAAATTGGCAATTAGGTCTCTGGCAGCGTTTCAAGGGAGATAAAGGTGGGTGCTTATCAACATTACCCTGAAAGACCGTGGCAACTCGAGCAGACATCTGTCAGACTCTTTACAGACTATTTGTGAATCATTACATGCTTTGAATGACCATAATTAAATAAAAGAGGGGCTAAGATTGTGACGTATGTTTTCTCAGGAAGCCTAGCTCAGAACAAAATGTTCATAATTTCTTAGATGTATCAATGAGCCACACTCTTGGGCCATGCTCACCCAACGTATTAAACTGTGATACCACAAGGTGCAAACATGTTGCACCAACAGATTCATCTAAATGCTGCCTCCGAGATGGTTAGTTTCAGCCCCAGCCAGCCCCTGGCACATGGAAATGAGTGCCTTAAAAAGGAAAGGAGCTAATTAGATCAATTAGTGGGTGTAAATTTGTCTGTCTGGTCTTTAAAGATCTTTTCTCTCTTTTAGCAGCACTTTTGTTTTTTTTTAAAAGGAATCAGTCTTGCAATTAACAGTGTAGAGAACATAACACAGGCTGAATACTAACCTGCCCACCTAAGAAATAAATCTCATCCCCCCCACCCCATTTCAGGAAAATTTCTTTTGCAGCCAATTCTAAGAGAGGTTTAGAAGAAAACAGGGAAGGAAGATAGGAAGGATGGAAGCCTTAGAATTAAGAAACAGATCTTCCTTTCTGCAAAGCAATGTGAGTCTCAACCTCTTGCAAGAATTCACTTTGGGAAGGTGTTGGTTGCACACAACCCCAACCTCAACTGAAGTTTGGGTTAAGGAGGGCAACCCAACTAATGTTGCCTTAATCAGCAGCA